>NW_027515537.1:300000-600000 GCF_048772815.1 Callospermophilus lateralis
CACAAACGTCACACTTATGATTGTACCAAACCTAAACGGAAATTGAACATGGATTACTAAAAACATCCATGTCCAGGTTGCCTAATGTGCTCAAATGAAAATCCTATTGGTGACTACATATTTGTTTCTTCCAAAGATTATATAATCAAACTCAACCCTTTTGAAAAAGTCTAATCCTGTCACTTACTTTATACTTTGCCTGATTTTGTAATGTCTCAATTGATATCTTCTTTCTAGATATTTTCCCCAGTTCATCATTGTGACTGAATCTTCACATGTGGTGACACTTACATTCACCCTCTAACCGAAACCCTATTGCTAAAGAACATTTGTTCCAAATCTATTATTCCCTCCTTCCTAAACCTACCGAATATCTTCCTAATCCTAACTTCTATCACTTTTTGACTGGATGTTCTCTTCTACATTCCATCACCCCAGGTACAAGATACTATGCCATTGTATATCGATTTATCTGAGACATCTGTGCAGAAAGTAATTCAAAGCTAAGTATACCAATCAAGGGCCCAATGACCTTCTGGGCTTCAAATCTTACTTAGATTTCTGTTTTCATAATTATATTTCACCTATATATTGTTGTAAATATTGCAGGATCCCAATACCTTTATTCATCCTGTAGAATGATTCCTAACTGAAATTGAATTTGTTATTAACCCTAAGCATACACCGTTCCCTCAATCTTACATTACATAAGAGCAGGGACAGAGTTGGTCTTAAAATACAGGAATGTAGGGGATCTTTAACCTGCTAATAACCACAAAGGTCCTTGCAGAAATGATCCCTGGAGAAGATATAGGCAGCTATGAAGGACCTGAGAGAGCAAAAGTCATCTACCATGGAAAGCAACCTGGTCAGGATGAAGGGTTGTGTCTGAATCATCCTCTCTGATCTTAATGTAGAGAAGATGGACCAAAGCAGGCAATTATGGAGAGCTGTTCCTGGGTGCCTATGTTTGATTTATCATTCTAACTTGTGAAAGTGTCACAGAGAGTAGGGGAAGCCTCCATCTCATGGGACCCTTGGAAGCAACTGTTAGGACAAACTGGTTGCCAAGGCAGTGACCTCATTCAGTTCAGGAAGGAAGTGACCTCACCTCACTTCCTTGGTGATGGAATTCTCTGAACTTGGGATTCGGGAAGCCAGGCACCCAAAAGCAGTCCCAATCCAAGTCCCATTGGTCTCACTTGTTTGGATTTACCGAGGACAGGGTCAGTCTTTTTTGGTACCTACTGATGTGAGGATGGCCAAATGCGAGGAAAGCTCTGAAGAGGGTCCTTTTCTGAGAAAGCAGGTAGTGGCTCAGGGCTCGCTTCTGACAATTTCAGAGAGGTGGCCAAAGAGACCAGATCTGAGATAGGACAGGCCATTTCTGGTGAACATAGCATGGTCCACCACTCAGAGTAAACTCCGGATAGTCACAGACCTACTTGGGGGAAGGAGGTGTCTTTGTGGGTGTGGGTGTGGGTTTGTGGTTTTGTCTCAATTCTGAGAATAGGTAGGAAAGGCGGTTTACTTGGTTTGGAGTGAACAGCTTTTACTAAGTCATTTGACAAGGCGAGTGTTTCTATGTCTGTGTAACCCACTGTGTCCGTGGTTGTAGATATTAGAAAAGAGGATGCATCATTGGATGTGTCCTGTCTAGTAGAAAGCTTCCCAGCATTCATCCTGCCCAATTTATGAATGTACTGCAGCTTGCCTTATCGATGGGCAACACCTGCTATCTTCCTAAGTTCCTGTTTTCTTTCTGAATTCTGGCCACTCTGTAGAATAGGCTCATGGTTTTGTGTCCAAGGTATGTACCACCTCCAATCTCTGTGACATGGCCATGTACTGAATAGCTGAAAGGAATGGCGACCATGTCAGAAAACTCAGATATCAGTGTGACCATGAAAGTCTCAGTGGAGAAACCCTGCTTTGGGCCTTTAGATTACCTATTGTTCAGCTGCCCTGAAAGTTGAGAGAAACAAAAACCATGAGTACTGAATAAATGTTGCAGCAGTTGGAACATGTCGCTGTATTGAGGTTCCCTCACCAGACTTTAGTTTCCCCAGTTATCTGGACTGTCAACGTAACCTTTTAATTTTAGTGTTACAGTTGTCCTTCCCCATTAGATACAGTGTAATAATTTCATGTCATCTGATCTTGCAAAATCCTTTTACTAGTATGACCTTTGTGTCTAATAGAGAAATCTTCACTTCTGTTACTCAGGGCTGGATAATCGTACTAGCAGACACGAAGACTACCTGTTTAGGTTAGGAATATAAGTAGGTCTTAACCTAAAAAATCTGCCTCTGGCAGCTCCTCTTGATAGTCTCTTTTTATAGTTATCAGGCATTCCTGTCTGAGAATCCTTCTTTTAGTTTCCAGTCTTACTTATTTTGGGAGGCTAACATAAATAGTATACCTTAAAATTTTATTATTATTATTATTATTATTATGATGATGATGATGATGATGATGATTAATTAAAATGCCCAGGAATGGCTGTATTTTCGTTTCAACTGTCTTTGCTAACTGTTTAAGATGAAACAGTCAAACTGACTTCTGTTTCTATCTATTTTTCACAGTCAGCTGAGCTTTTATGGGAGTCAATTCTGGGGAAACTTGAGAGCAGCTTCTCAGTTCTGATAGTGCCATTTTCCCTAGGTGGGTCCAGGTCTTGCTTGACCATGTGGTTTCCCTCAGAAGCATAAGAATGTCTCCCTTCTCTGATAACTCTCCTCTTCATGGCAAATGCACTCATTGGCTTTATGTTCTCCAGTGGTCTCATTATTTTTCCTGATCTGGAGGTTATTTGGCCCAGAGTTGCAAAGCTCTTTAGAGAAGTCCCCTGTTCCCTGGATTCAGACTGACTCAGAGGGCAAGAGCCAAATATTGGTTTTCTTGGCCCTTTTCATTTAACTTTAATTAAATCCTAATCTGAAACATCCAGCAAATAAATTTTAACAGCCTTATATTACAAGTACTGGGATTTAATGTCTATAACTTTATAATTATTTATCTTTTAATTAATTGGGATCTGTATTATTCTGTCTTATAGGTGATGACTTATTATCTTAAATTAACCCATGTTGTGTTCTTAAAGCAACACTTCTGTAAAACACTAACAGGGAATCTTTAGATCACTTATAAGAAAATTACAAAATAAAAATTTTTAACAAGAGTAAAAATACTTAGTTCGTGTAACAGCTACCCTAAATTTTTTGGCTGAGTTATACACTATATCCCCTGTTTAAATCCTAGTAATCTTGACACAAATCAAAAACCAAAGAAACTTTTGAACATAACTTTAAATGAAATAAAATCTGACCTACTGCTTTCGTAGTCATTCTCACATGTTGTAAGATGGGACACACAGCCTTATTTCAGTTAAGGCAGGGCTCTATATGAATCTTTAGTGTTTTAGATCTAAAGGTGATCTTTGTTTTTTAAATATCATTTTACAAAGTTTACATAAATTGTGTCAGGTCACATGAACATTTGCTAACACCGTATGATATCAGATTTAAAACATGAATTAAAGAAAGGCTGAAAGTTTTTAACCTTTACATAGATTAGGCTCTCAATAACTTAAAAATACATTTAAATGGTTCCCCAATGTAAAAAGTAACATAAAACTTTACATATCTTATTGATAACAGGTAAATAAATCCCCAATATATTTTTTTACCATATAAATTTAGAACAACAGATTGATATAATGCTCTTTTCAAGTTTCTACCTTACAGACTTGTATACCTGGAAGATATGAGCACATTGACAGCAACACAATTACATTGATGTTTCTACATTAACCAGGTTTAGCTTTTAAAGAAATGGCAGTACAGTTCTCTAAAATAACAGTTCTTATTTATTCAGTTGTTTAATTTTTATGGTTGTTTGCTCTAGAAAAAAATAAAACTTAATAACACAGTTTTATGGGTAAACTTATGTTTTCAGAAATTTTTGTCTCTTTAACACATGACTGAATTTTACAATCTTATACACACTTTAGTACAAACTTATACAGACCTTAGTAAATCAATCAGATATCAAACAAAACTACTCATGAATGAGTAATCCCATATGAAATTTACATTACTTATTTATTAAAATATTAGACAATTGTATTGAAAATTGTAAACCATTTTTTTGTTGTTGAAGGAAAAGTCCTTGAACAAAGGCATATTAGACCTTTTGTAAACATTAATATTTTATTAGATTTTTGAACACCTAGAAAACCTTGTGAGCTTAAATTTAAAGAGCAATTCCCTACAGAACAGAACAGAGGACAGAACCATTCTCATTACTGTCCCGGAGAGGGGTATATGTTAGCCTACCCAGGCCACCTCCCTGTCATCAGAAGTACTCTCCCTTAACTGGATAGCAGATGTTATAAAGGCGTCACTTACCTATGGAGGCCTCCTCTACCAGGAGCTTGCTAATAGTTTTAGTGCTTTGGTTCTCTGCAGTGCTCCACGGACTGAAGGCTCAATCCAAGGCCTTGGAACGTCTTAAGTTGCACACCCCCTAGAGTGGCTCTCCAGTGTGGAGCCCTAGAGGGCAGGCCAGCTTCAGAATTTCCACAGTCTGGTCTTGTGATCTGGTCGGGCAGGGTTATCTCGCTTTGGAACTCCAAAATGTAAGACCAGAATGCAAGAAAAGACCACTGACTCCAATTAAAATCAAATTAAGGCAAGCTTATTATTTCAACCGGCCAGGCTGCCTCTCCCTCCCAAAATGGCGGGAACAAGACAGCAACCCAACTTTCCTACAGCCCAGATATGTAGCCCAGAAAGATACACAAAAGGGGGGTTACAGATAAGAGAACTTTGACAAGCATCACACTAATGGTATATTACATTTTTTTTTTTTTTTGCTGGCCCTAACATCAGAATTTATGAGGACCATTAGAGCCTCAGAGACACGTTGTCTGGCCAGGGAAAGAAAAATATTTATGAGGTATCATTAAAGTTTTAGAGAGCGCTGCTATCTGGTCAGAGATCCAGACATGGGTGAGTTCAAGGCACTGGTAGGCATTCCAAGCAGGTTCAGAATTTGTGCTAATTTATAGTAAAGCCAAAATTATCTTTTCATGGCTTTGTGGCAAGATGGCCCCCAATTTTAATGAAAGATCAGGTTGGATCTATCAACCCTGTCCCTTACTTTTGGAAACTCCCCTACCACCTCCAAGGTTGTGAACTCCTGAGGATTTTGCATTCCTGATAGGTATTCACAGATTTTCTAACTGTTCTCCTCTAATTGTGTCTTACTTGGGGCCGAAGTAATATGAAGGCATTATTCTGGATGAGAGTGGAAAAATTTTGTGTAGCACATATTTGCATACACATTGGATTCATTATCTAATTTTCCATTCGAAATACTGAATCCCTGACACTAACCAATAGCTGACTAGACTCTGACTACTAAACCATTATGATGGAGAAAAATAACCCAAACAGAATTGAAATACAAGCAGTTCAGAGGAGGAATGGTGTACAGTTGGACTGGTCTTTTGGATGATAAAGGGTTGGTGTTATAAATCCAGTAAATTTTTTGTTTAAATAGTTCTCAATGTGTTTTAAAGTAAACAAATATGTGAATTCCTGTCTCCCTTTCTCTGTAGCCTATTCAGCACATGTAATTTTATATGCACATATAGAATCCTACCTGGTATCACACATACATACTTTTGAGGTTACAGTTACTAGGAAGATACAAATTTTGAGAAGAGATCACTCCTCCAAAACGATTTTGGAACTGAAAATTCAAACTATGGGTGAGCTTCCTAGTTGAAAAACATTATACATAAATCCATGTTTACTAAAATATATACTTTTGCATCTGTTGATGATATATATTTAATGATGAATTTCGATAGGCATAAATATTGCTACATTTTAATGTCTGTGTATATATATATACACACTCTCCAGATTTTTCAAAATATGAAATATATGTGTCTTACATTAACTCCCTGAATTCATTCATGTTCATGTATGTGGATTTATAATCAACTTTTTACAAGATTATTCTCAGAAATATTCATCCACCTGAAATACATATTTGTTTTCTAGTACTGAAATCTAACTTCAGTTAATGTTGCATACAAATCCTAATATTTCTACAGTAACTGACCCACTTAAACATCATTGCCTGTAGATTTGTATGGGACATAATGTGTATTTTGACGTTCATTTTTTTACAACACTGGTACATTATTATTTCTTCAGTTTATGCACATCATAGGACATATATTTCATCCACAAGTTCACAAATTTATAGGCATTTGTTTCACTTTCAATCACTTACTGCTTCAAAACACATGTATTCCTCCAGGTTTCTTAACTGGTCTTTTCATGAGACTTCTTTCCAAACACATTATATTTGATTTCCATAATCAATTTTGAAACAAAGCCCACACACTCTTCATGATAAACCATAAACCTAATATTAAAATTAGATGTATAACCGGTTGGAATGAATGATTGTTTATCAATATAAGATTTCCTATATATTTTCAGATATTAATTCAATCCATTATTTAAAGTGGAATCAGTTATATTATTTATTCACAATATCGTCTATTCATGCATTATCTCTATATTCATAGAAACAGGATACACCTCATTGAACTCCAGTACTAATTAATACATCTTCAACTTATTGCTCTCAGAAATGGTGGAAGAAATACCCATGTCACCTGATCTACATATACATTTTATCACAGTAATATTCAGGACACAAAAACACAAACGTCACACTTATGATTGTACCAAACCTAAACGGAAATTGAACATGGATTACTAAAAACATCCATGTCCAGGTTGCCTAATGTGCTCAAATGAAAATCCTATTGGTGATTACATATTTGTTTTTTCCTAAGATTATATATTCAAACTCAAGCCTGTTGAAAATGTCTAATCCTATTACTCACCTTATACTTTGTTTCATTTCGTAATGTCTCTATTGATATCTGTTTTCCTACATATTTTCCCCAGCTCATTATTGTAACTCATTGTATACATGTGCTTACATTGACATTCACTTTCTAACCAAAACCCTATTGCTAAAAATATTTTGGTCCGAATCCTATACTCACGCTTTTTTCTAAACCTACTGACTATCTTCTTAATCCTACCTACTATCCCTTTTTGACTGGATGTTCTCTTCGACATTCAATCATCCAAGAAAAAAGGTCCTATGCCATTTTATATCGATTCAGCTGAGGCATGTGTGCAGAACATAATGCAAAACTAAGTCTCCCAATCAAGGGCCCAATGCCCTTCTGAGCTTCAAATCTAACCAGGATTCCTGTTTTCATACTTATATTTCACCTATATATTCTTGTAAATATCGCAGGTTTCCAATACCATTAATCATCCCGCAGAATTGTTCCTAACACAAATCGAACATGTTTTTAACCCTAACCATACACTGTTCCCTCAATCTAACATTGCAGAAGAGCAGGGAAAGTGTTGGTCTTACAATACAGGAATGTAGGGGATCTTCCACCTGCTGAGAACCTCAAAGATACATGCAGAAATAATCCCTGGAGAAGATGTATGCAGCTATGAAGGACTTTTGAAAGTGAAAGTCATCTTCCATAGCAAACAACCTGGTCAGGATACAGGTTTGTGTCTGAATCAGCCTCTCTCTTTTTAATGTAGAGAAGATGGACCAAACCAGGCCTTTGTGGAGAGCTCTTCCCAGGTGCCTATGGTTTATATACCATTCTAACTTGTGAAAATGTCACATGAAGTAGGGGCAGCCTCCATCTCAAGGGACCATAAGAAGAAACTGTTAGCACAAAGTGGTTGCCAAGTCAGTGACCTCATTCATTTCAGGAGGAAGTGACCTCACCTCACTTCCTTGTTTTTGGAAGTCTCTGAACTTGGAATCCAGGAAGGCAGGCCCCCACAGCCAGTCCCAGTCCCACTCCCAGTGGTCTCACTTGTTTGGATTTACCAAGGTGAGAATCGGTCTTTCTTGGTGCCTACTAATGTGAAGATGACCAAATGCCAGAAGAGCTCAGAAGAGGGGCCTTTCCTGAGAAAGCCGGTAATGGCTCACTGCTGGCTCCTGTCAGCTTCACACAGTTGACCAAGGATACTAGATCTGAGACAAGATAGTCCAATTCTGTGAAACATAGAATGGCCCACCAGTCAGAGAACACTCTGTATAGTCACAGACCTCCTTGGGGGAACGAGGTGCCTTTCTGGGTGTGGGTGTGTGTTTGTGGTTTTGTCTCATGTTCTGAGAATAGGTAGGAAAGGCAGTTTGTTTGGTTTGGTGTGAACTGTTTCTGGTAAGTCATTTGACAAGGCGATTGTTTCTATTTCTGTGTATCCCACTCTGTCTGTGGTTGTAGAAATTAGAAAAGAGAATGCATCAATGGATGTTTCCTGTCTAGGAGAAAGCTTCCCAGGATTCATCTTGCCCCAGATATGTACAACCTCCAAGATCTTTGACAAGGCCATGTACTGGACAGCTGAATGGAATGGGAGCATCTCAGAAAACTCAGATATCAGTGTTACCAGGAAAGTCTCAGTGGAGAAACCCTGCAATGGGCCTTTTTCTTGCCTATTGTTATGTTGGCCTGAATGTCAGGAAGGTCTTTGCCTCAGGCCACCCCTTTGTGAAGCCTGAAGAAAACAGTTTTCAAATGGAAATGAGTGGACATCACCTGTGATTCTTTCCTTAATTGCTTTGGAAAGGGATGTGTCTGAATCAGCATTTTGGCCCTGTGTAAGGCTGTGGCTTAGATTCTCAGCACGTGATGGATCTAAAGAAAGACCCCTTGTGTGCATCCAAAACCAACATCTCCAAAAGAGCACTCATTGTGGATGAAGTCTAACCAACTCCACTAACCAACTCACAGTTATAGTAAATAACTTTTGAAGTTGAAGGGACCCCAGTAAACTTTGAAGTAGATACAGGGGCATTATACTCAGCCTTAAAGGCCCCATTGGGCCCTCTATCAAATAAAACGTCTCTAGTTCAAGGGGCTAATGGCAGTAAATATCGGCCTTGGACAACTAAGAGGTACATGGACCTGTGGAAAGGAAAAATCCATCACTCCTTCCTAGTAATCCCAGAGTTCCCGGCCCCATTGATGGGTGGAGATCTGCTCACCAAACTCTGGGCCATAATGACTTTTAACCCTGAAGGCCCCCAAGTGGAATTTCTAAATCCTTCAGTAAAAACTCCTATAGTCATGGCTTTAACAATGTCAGTAGAAAATGTACATCAACTCACTCACCTTGGTTCAAAGAAATTGCAGGCATTCCTGAAAGATCAAGAACAGAGTTTTCTACTAACCGACTCACAGCGAAAGGAAATAACTGAATGGGTATCAAAAGCGTCTCAGGTCCATCAATTGGTTAATGCTTACCCTTTTAAGCTTCCTGCAGGAAAACACCTTCGAAGAACCAGACCAGAAAAATTTTCAGAAGTGAACTTTACTGAAATTAAGCCAGCAAGGTATGGACTTAAATATCTCCTAGTCTTTATAGATACATTTTCAGGATGGATTGAAACCTTCCCCGCCCCCCCCAAAAAAAAAAAAAAACAATGGCTCAAATCGTGGTCAAGGTGATACTGAAGGATATTTTTCCAAGATACGGCCTGCCTAAGGTAATAGGGTCTGACAATGCACTGGTGTTCATGGCCCAGGTAAGTCATGGGTTAACCTGTACCCTGGTGATTAATTGGTAGTTACATTATGCGTATAGATCCCAGAGCTCAGGACAGGTAGAAAAAATAAATAGAACCATTAAAGAGACCTTAATGAAATTAAGCTTAGAAACCAGCTAAAAGATTGGACTATACTCCTGCCTTATGCACTGTATCATCTAAAAAATACTCCCTCTGTTTCTTTGTGTAACCTCTCCCCCTGTGAAATTCTCTATGTTGCCCCTCCTCCAGTAAGGGACCTAACCCCAACTCTAAGACCTAAGGATCCCTTCCACACCCCCTTGCTTGACACACTTAAAGCTCTTGAAAGAACTCAGCGATACCTGTTAAAACAGCTGGCCACGGCCTACCAACCTGGGGACAAGGAGACTCCACATCGATATCAAGTAAGAGACTTCATCTACATAAGATGACATCAGGTGTCATCCCTGGAACCCCGCTGGAAAGGAAATACCACGTGCTACTTATAACACCTACAGCAGTAAATGTAGACGGAATCCTTTCCTGTATCCATGCCTTCCATCTCAAGCCTGCGCCCTGTCCAGACTCTGGCTGGAAACTGGAAATGACTGGTAACCCTTTCAAATTGTGTATTTGGCATGTGTATAAGGCTATAGACTCTCCCCTTGGCCACCACTAGTCCTAACCCTCATCAGCGAATTCAGCAGCAATGGCTGATCACAAATCCTCATAGACCAGAAGAATGGTCTATCTCGCTTACAGCCCACATAGGGACCTGTTGGTCATCTCAACATTTGTCAGCTGCCTATAGGTTTTTCCTATTGGGATATCCCTGATAAAGCAGATCCCACTAAAATTTCATTAAATCCCTTTCGTATCATAGATAATGAAAACAAATATTATGGATGTAGGGACACGTGAGCCAGATGCAGGTTGGCTAGCCTAGATTACTATGTTTGCCTGGAAGACTATCAAAGCCACAAACAGCCACGGCTGTGTGGGGGGAAAGCCGACTTCTTCTGTAAGTCATGGGGATGTTAGCATACAGGGACTGCCTGGTGGAACCCAAACTGCTCATCAAATTCAATACACAGAATTGGCCATATTACCAATTAGACAACCAAAACCTGTGACCCCCAGAGGGGTCTCCAGATCCTCACATTCTGCATGACCTTTTTAACTTCTGCAAGTGCTCAAAAGGGTTAAAGGAGATTCCCCTATGTGGAGGTTTTTTCCCTCCTTTGCTCACATCCTGAACTATACATCTCCAATAGTTCCTCAAACTCAGCCTTCTGCTCCAGACTCTCTGCTGGCACTCCCACCTCAGCAACCTGATTTCTCCCCTCCAATTACTAGATCAAAAATCAAAACCTCTGCCGGTTCTCAGACAATTGCCCCCTTGCTGAGGTATCCGGTACTGAGGTACCCCTCCACACACTCACTCCTCTCTTCTCCTGTCAGTGCCCGCACTGCGTCCCATAAGGTCCTCTTACCAGCTAACCCAAAGCTCAAACCAGCTGAGGAGATCCCTCAGACCCCTATCCAGGATGTAATTAAAATGGCCTTTAAAGTTGCTTTGTCATCACTGTAAACAGGTGACTAAGAATTTAAAATACCTCACATGCTTTTTGGGATACTCACTCCCGTCGTCCCCTCTGCTCTACCTGTTCTACTGCTCAAGTTTTTGTTGCTAGGAAAATCCCAAACCCCTTTTCCAATATTCTTTTACATTTCTACTTCCTCATTCTCAGATCCATGAAACTGCTCTCAGCCTTGCCTTCCAGGTCTTCCCCCTCTCTACCAGGCCCACAGAAAAGTCTTAAATGACCTTCTCCAGAAGTCTTCACCATGGCTGACTTTAGGACTTTCAGCAAAAGAGTTCCTTTAAAAGAGTTCACTGTAGATAAACTTCTTCTTTTCGTGTTGCCCTGGTCTACTTGGCAACTGGCGAAAAAAAATCAGCACTCCTGAGCTAGACACACCCATACTAGTTTTTCACAAAATATGTGAACAAGGCCTCTTGCCTTGAGTGGGGGCTTCACAGAGATGGCTACATTTCTAAGATAAAGAAGTTACCAACTAGGCTCCATGGTAACAGCTGGCAGGGCGAAAAAAAAAGAGAAAAAAATCTCTCCCCTTTTCAGGTGTCCTTGAAAAGTTAACTTGCCCAGAACAGAGGATAAAATAAAAGATAGAAAAACAGCTTTTTGTGAACTTCTGCCGACTTTGAACTTCTGAGCCCCTTCCCTTACATGTTGGGTACAAATTATGAAACTACCTAAACTTGGGGTTCAGGGGATTAATTGATTACAACAGAAGCAATGCCCTCTAAATCCGTTTGCAACCAAATAGGACTTTTTCCCTGTCTTCAGTGCTATCTTAGGTGCTTTGCCTCGTCCGTCCCTATAACAGAAAGATTCTATATACTTAAACATTGTTTATGTTTTTATGAAATAGTCAACAGATGTGATTAATTATGTAATGGTGCAGATGTTTCCCAGAGTGCTCTATGATGACGCAGGTCCATTTAAAGATCAAATAGGAGGGCATGCAACTCAGTTCCGCTGGGAACCTGTATCTCTCACTTTAGCCATCCTATTAGGAATAGGAGTTGCTGCATGAGTGGGCACAGGAATCAATGCCCTAGTCCAAAGGACACAACCAATGCCCTAATTAGAAGCAGCAATAGACCAAAACTTAAAGATAATAAAACCTCCATCACAGCTTTACAGGAATGTTTAACCTCTGTCTATGAATCTGTTTTACAGAACAGGCGAGCGATAAAACCTCCTCTTCATGAGAGAAGGGGGAATTTGTAGTGCATTGAGGGAAGAATGTTGTTTTTGTGCCGGCCACACTGGAGTTGAAAAGAATCTATGAGTAAATAAAGAAAACGCATTGAAGAGCGTCAACGAGAAAGAGAGGCCCAAAAAGGGTGGTTTGAGTCTTGGTTCACACAGTCCGTCTGGTTAACTATGCTTTCATCAGCCCTGGCTGGTCCATTAATAATCCTCATATTTTTGCGAACTGTAGGACCCTGTTGGCTAAACCATGGAGTTTCCTTTCTCCAAGCTCAAATTGGACAAGTTAAACTTATGGTAATCAGACAACAATATACCACACTAGAAGACATAAAATGTAACACCCATCAGTGATGACTTTTATGATTAAAAGTAACCAGAAGAAGAAGTGGGGAATGAAAGGTTAATGAAATAGGTACTTGTCACTTCCTGTTTTTCTGTACACTTAACAAAACACTGTTGAAATCTTGAGAACTGTTTGCTAATCTTGTTCCCAGAATGTGCTGTCCCCAACTGCCAAACTGCAGAATGTGCTCAGTCACGCAGTTGAAAGCAAACGGCCTACTCGCCCTGACCCATCAATAAACTTCCATCCCTGCCTTCTCCAAGAAAAGTACATAAGCTCTGCTTAAGCTGTTCTCAGGGCTCTCTGCTCTATTCAACTGAGCTCTGAGCCCCAGCATGCTGAACCCACAATGAACCCTTTGTAGTTGCATGAGACAGTCTCTTGGTCATCTCTTCCTCCTATACTCGCCTGACCATTACAATATTTCACCTCTATATTCTTAAAAATATCTCAGGTTCCCAACACCATTATTCATCCAGCAGAATGATTCCTAACACAAATCAAACATGTTATTAATCCTAACCATACCATCTACCCTCAATCTAACTTTACAGAAGAGCAGGCACAGAGTTGGTCTTACAATACAGGAATATAGGGGATCTTTCACCTCCTGAGAAATTCAAAGGTCTATGCAGAAATGATCCCTGGAGAAGATGTAGGCACCTATGAAGGACCTGAGAGAGCAGAAGTCATCTTCCATGGCAAACAACCTGGTCAGGATGAAGGGTTGTGTCTGAATCAGCCTCTCTCTTCTTAATGTAGAGAAGATGGACCAAACCAGGCCTGTGTGGAGAGTTGTTTCCTGGTGCCTATGGTTGATATACTATTCTAACTTGTGAAACTGTCACAGGTAGTAGGAGGAGCCTGCATCTGAAGGGACCCTTGGAAGCAACTGTTAGGACAAAGTGGTTGCCAAGGCAGTGACCTCATTCAGTTCCTGAAGGAAGTGACCTCACCTCACTTCCTTGTTGATTTAACTCTCTGAACTTGGGATCCAGGAAGCCAGGCACACAGAGCCAGTCCCAGTCCCAGTCCCAGTGTTCTCACTTGTTTGGATGTACCAAGGACAGAATCAGTCTTTCTTGGTACCTACTGATGTGAGGAAGGCCAAATGCCAAGAGAGTTCTGAAGACGGGCCTTTCCTGGGAAAAAAGGTAGTTGATCACAGCTTGCTCTTGACAACTTCACAGAGTTGGATAAGAAGAGGAGATCTGAGACAGGACATGCCATTTTGAGGGAACATAATATGGCCCACCAGTCAGAGGACACTCCAGATAGTCTCAGAATTACTTGGGGTAAGGAGGTGCCTCTGTGGGTGTGGTTGTAGGTTTGTGATTTTCCCTTGTTCTGAAAATAGGTAGGAAAAGTGGTTTGTTTGGATTTAGTGAACATTTTCTAGAAAGTCCCTTGACAAGTCGAGTGTTTCTGTGTCTGTGTATCCCACTGTGTCCATAGTTGTAGACATTAGAAAAGAGAATGCATAAATGGATGTGTCCTGTCTAGTAGAAAGCTTCACAGCATTCATTTTGCCCAATTTATGAATGGACTGCGGCTTGCCTGATCGATGGGCTACACCTGATATCTTCCTAAGTTCCTGTTTTCTTCCTGAATTCTGGAGACTCTCCAGAATAGGCTCATGGTTTTTTGTCCAAGTTATGTACCACCTCCAAGTTCTTTGACATGGCCATGTACTGGATAGCTGAAGGGAATGGCGAGCATCTCAGAAAACTCAGAAATCACTGGGACCAGGAAAGTCTCAGTGGAGAAACCCTGCTTTGGGCCTTATGCTTACCTATTGTTCTGTTGTCCTGAATTTCAGGAAGGCCTTTGCCTCAGGCCACACCTTTTTGAAGCCTGAAAAGAAGAGTTTTGCAATGGAAATAAATGGGCATTACCTGTGGCTCTTTGCTTAATTTCTTTGAAAAGAATGTGTCTTATTCAGACTCTTGAGCCTGTGTGAGGTGGTGGCTTAGAGTCTCAGCACCTGATGGATCTAAAGAAAGATTCCATGTGTACATCCAAAACCAAAATGGCCAAAGAGCAGTCCTTGTGGATGAAGTCTCTCACCTTGCTCTGTAACTTTCTTGACCTCCATCAAGTGAGAATAGGGATTCTTTGGGTCAAATAAGTTCCTCAAACCCTGCAGAGGCTAGCCCATAGGTGCTTAGATTTTCTCATGACTCCAATTCACATAAAGAATCTAAAACCCACAGTCAGTAGGCCTCAAATTTGAGAAGCAGAGCAGTATTAATGGCAGGCCTTTTTGATCATTCCTGGTTCACAGGAAGGGTGTACAAGCCACCCTGACTTTAGGCAAATGAGATGCAAGGGAGATTTTTTGGACACTGTCTTGGGGTGAACACCTCATGGAAACCTCCAGCCAGAAGTTATGATGAGTGTCTAAATGGAAGAAGATGAGGTCATGTGGGATTGTTTTGGTTTGAATCGTGGTCATTTGTGTGGCGGTTGGAAGAGACGACTGGGTCCACCTTGGCTTGAACTCTGGTGTGATTACCCTAAGAGACTGCATTCTGGAACTGACGTCATCGAAGTATTTCCAGGAATTGTGTTGGAATTTTAGGAGGCCACGCATGAGATTTGCCCTTGGAAACTGAGATATAGGCCCAGGGTTGCTTTCCGCAGAGCACTGGGAATCTCAGCCAAGATATCACGTGATTTTATTCTGAACGACTTGGCAGCCATAGTTGAGAGTCAAAACACACATGGACCTCACGTTGTAGACCTCAATGCACCTTGCTTCATGTGACCTTTTGGCTACTCTTTGGGAAGACTTGCCTCTGAGAGTTCTCCAAAGCTTTTATGGAAATGAGCATCCTCAACATTTAATTGTTCCTGAATGAATTGAAACCCACATTGCCTCCAACTTCATGCTTGAAAAATGGCTCGATAAATACCATGAAATTTTTTTTTTTAATTTTCATGAACAGGTGGCACTGGAGGACCTTTGGATATCCTGTTGATGATTATGAGTATACCAGACAGTGCCTTGATTGACTGGGTTTCAAGAAAATGGTGTAGAACAGAGATGCCAGTAAGTTGGAGTCTGCTGACTAGTGGGCTTATAGCCGTGGTGGGCAGGTGTGTGATGGAATATCTGTGGTGGGGCCATGTGGATCTGCCATTGGCTTCCAAATGGCTTGTGGCTGACATGGTGCAGCCAACAGACCCTTACAAGTAAAGGGACCTTGTTATATGGAGAGGTTTCAGGGGAATGTTCAGAATCAGGTTGCTATGGTCAAGGGGCAAGCTATGACGGATAGAACCTTGGTTGGTGCATTCTCGTACAGACCCTGACCCACCACATATGACAGAACTCCCTTCAGCACTGTTTTTCAGTTGAACTCCTTGTATTTCGTGAAGCAAATACTAAACACCCAGTGCAGCAGCAATAAACACCACAAAATGTGGAGGATGACCCAATGACTTCACAGTCCACAAGGGGAGACACTTAGCCCCCAGTGGCCCCAGTTTACCGACTAGGATTGAATTCAGCACTGCTACAGCATGTTCATTGGAAAATATTAAACCATGTCCTCCAGGTAACATAGATGCAGACCCAGCTGTAATGGTCTCACTACAAGGAAGGTAAAGCTCCTGACAACAACATATATTTCAAGTGCTCAAACTCAGAGGCAGTTTCTCAAGAAGTCTTTATGCCAGCACAGCTCCATGTTTGTGGAGTGTTTACCCTGTCCCTTACTTTTGGAAACTACTCTACCACCTCCCAGGTTGTAAACTTTTGAGCATATTCCATTCCAGATATTTATTCCCAGATTTTCTAACTCTTGACTTTTAATGATGTATTACTTGGGACGAGGGTAATGTCAAGGCATTGTTCTGGATGAGAGTGGGAAAATTTTTGTGTAGCATATATTTGCATACACATTTGGTCCATTTTCCAATTTTCCATTCGAAATACTGAATACCGGACACTGACACCTAATCTACTAGACTCTGACTACTAATCCTAATAAGATGGAGAAAAACAACCCAAACAGAATAGAATTACAAGCATTTCAGAGGAGGCATGGTGTATAGTTGGACTTGCATTTTGCATTATATAAGGTAGGAGTTATACATCTAGTCAATTTTGTGTTGAAATAGTTCCCCATGTGTTTTTCTTTCGATTATTTTATTTTATTTTATTTTATTTTATTAGTTGGTTGTTCAAAACATAACAAAGCTCTTGACATATCATATTTTATACATTAGATTCAAGTGGGTTATGAACTCCCATTTTTACCCCAAATATGGATTGCAGAATCACATCGGTTACACATCCACATTTTACATAATGCCCTATTAGTAACTTGTATTCTGGTACCTTTCCTATCCTCTACTATCCCTGCTCCCCTCCACTCCCATCTTCTCTCTCTACCGAATATACTGTAATTCATTTCTCTCTTTGTTTATTTTCCAATTCCCCTCACAACCTCTTATATGTAATTTTGTGTAACAATGAGGGTCTCCCTCCATTACCATGAAATTTACCTTTTCTCTACCTCCCCCCCCAACTCACGTCTCTGTTTAATGTTAATCTTTTCTTCCTGCTCTTCCTCCCTGCTCTGTTCTTAGTTGCTCTCATTATATCAAATAAGACAGTTGGTATTTGTTTTCTACGATTGGCTAGCTTCACTAAGCATTATCTGCTCTAGTGCCATCCATTTCAATGCAAATTCCATTTTTTTGTCATTTTTTAGTGCTGCATATTACTCCGTGGTGTATAAATGCCACATTTTTTTAATCCATTCATCTATTGTAGGGCATCTGGGTTGGTTCCACAGTCTAGCAATTGTGAATTGTGCTGCTATGAACATCGATGTGGCAGTATCACTGTAATACCCTCTTTTAAGATTCAGGGAATAGTCCGAGGAGTGCAATAGCTTGGTCAAATGGTGGTTCCATTCCCAGCTTTCCCAGGATTCTCCATACTGCTTTCCAAATTGGCCGCACCAGTTTGCAGTCCCACCAGCAATGTACAAGAGTACCCTTTTCCCTACATCCTCAGCAGCACTTGTTGTTGTTTGACTTCCTAAAGGCTGTCAATCTTACTGGAGTGAGATGGTATCTTAGGGTGGTTTTGATTTGCATTTCTCTGACTGCTTGAGATGGTGAGCATTTTTTCATGTACTTATTGATTGATTGTATGTCCTCCTTTGAGAAGTGTCTTTTCAGGTTCTTGGCCCATTTGTTGATTGGGTTATTTTTTATCTTATTGTCTAATTGTTTGAGTTTTTTGTATACTCTGGATATTAGGGCTCTATCTGAAGTGTGATGAGTAAAAATTTGTTCCCATGATGTAGGCTTCCTATTTACCTCTCTTATTGTTTCTTTTGCTGAGAAAAAACTTTTTAATTTAAGTAAGTCCCATTTATTGATTCTTGTTATTAACTCTTGTGCTATGCGTGTCCTATTAAGGAATTTGGAGCCCGACCCCACAATATGTAGACCAGAGCCAACTTTTTCTTCTAACACATGCAGAGTCTCTGATTTGATATCTAGCTCCATGATCCACTTTGAGTTAACTCTCTTGTGCATGGCGAGAGGAGGGGATTAAGTTCCATTTTGTTGCATATGGATTTTCAGTTTACCCAACACCATTTGTTGAAGATGCTATCCTTCCTTCATTGCATGCTTTTAGCTTCTTTATCAAATATAACATAGTTGTAGCTTTGTGGATTAGTCTCTTGTGTCCTGTATACCGTACCACTGGTCTACCCGCCTGTTTTGGTACCAGTACCATGCTGTTTTTTTACTATTGCTCTGTAATATAGTTTGAAATCTGGTATCACTATACCGCCTGATTCACACTTCCTGCTTAGAATTGCTTTTGTATTTCTGGGTCTTATATTTTTCCATATGAATTTCATGATTGCTTTCTCTATTTCTACAAGAAATGCCATTGGGATTTTGATTGGCATTGCATTAAACCTATAGATAACTTTTGGTAATATCGCCATTTTGATGATGTTAGTTCTGCCTATCCATGAACAGGGTATATTTTTCCATCTTCTAATATCTTCTTCTACTTCTTTTTTTAGGGTTCTATTGATTTATTGTATAAATCTTTCACCTCTTTTGTTAGGTTGATTCCCATGTATTTAATTTTTTTGAGGATGTTTTGAATGAACTGCTTTTCCTCATTTCCGTTTCAGAAGATTTGTTGCTGATATACAGAAAGGCCTTCGATTTATGCGTGTTGATTTTAGATCCTGCTACTTTGCTGAATTCATTTATTAGTTCTAGTAGTTTTTTTTGTAGACCCTTTTGGGTCTTCTATGATTCTATAGAATCATGTCGCCAGCACATAGTGATAATTTACATTCTTCTTTTCCTATTTTTATGGCTTTGATTTCTTTCGTCTAATTTCTCTGGCCAGTGTTTTGAGAACTATATTGAATTGAAGTGTGGATAGAGGGCATCCTTGTCTTGTTCCAGATTTTAGAGTGAATGGCTTCAATTTTTCTCCATTCAGAATGATCCTAGCCTGAGGCTTAGCATAGATAGCTTTTACAATGTCGAGGTAAGTTCCTGTTATCCCTAGTTTTTCTAATGTTTTGAACACAAAGGGATGCTGTACTTTGTCAACTGCTCTTTCTGCATCTATCAAGATGATCATATGGTTCTTATCTTTAAGTCAATTGATGTGGTGAATAATATTTATTGATTTCCATATATTAAAACATCCTTGCATCCCAGGGATGAATCCTACTTGATCGTGGTGCACAATTATTTTTTATGTGCCTTTCAATACGATTCTCCAGAATTTTACTGAGGATTCTTGCATCTAGCTTCATCAGAGATATTGGTCTGTACTTTTCTTTCTTTGAGGTGTCTTTGTCTTGTTTCAGAATAAGGGTGATGTTGGCCTCATAGAATGAATTTGGCAGAGCTCCCTGTTTATCTGTTTCTCGAAATAACTTGAAAAGTATTGGTATTAATTCTTCTTTAAAGGTTTTGTAAAATTCTGCTGTATACCCATCTGGTCCTGGGCTTTTCTTGGTTGGTAGTCTTTTGATTGCTTCCTCTAAATCATCCATTGATATTGGTATGTTTAAATTGTGTGTATCCTCCTGACTCAGTCTGGGCAAATCATGTAACTTAAGAAATTTACCGATGTCTTCATATTTTCTATTTTATTGGAATATAGGTTTTCAAAATAATTTCTAATTGTCTTGTGTATTTCTGTAGCATCTGTTGTGATATTGCCTTTTTCATCCTGTATGTTTGTAATTTGAGTTCTCTCTCTTCTTCTCTTCATTAGCATGGCTAAGAGTCTGTTGATCTTATTTATTTTTTCGAAGAACCAACTTTTATTTTTGTTAGTTTTTTCAATAGTTTCTTTTGTTTCAATTTCATTGGTTTCCACTCTGATTTTAATTATTTCTTGCCTTCTGCTACATTTGCTGTTGTTTTGCTCTTCCTTTTCTAGGGCTTTTAGATGAAGTGTGAGCTCATTTATTTGTTGGTTTTTGCTTTTTTTGATGAATGACCTCCAGGTGATGAATTTCCCTCTTAAAATTGCTTTCATTGTGTCCCATAGATTCCGATATGTTGTGTCTGTATTTTCATTTATCTCTAAGAATTTTTTGATTCCCTCCTTTATGTCTTCTGTAACCCATGGATTATTCAGTAACATATTGTCTATTTTCCTAGTGATGTAGGGTTTTTCCTTCCTTCTTTTATCATTGATTTACAGTTTCATTCCATTATGATCAGATAAAATGCATGGTATTATCTCCACCTCTTTATATTTACTGAGTGTTGCCCTATTGCATAATATATGCTCTATTTTTGAGAGGGATCCATGTGCTGCTGAAAAAAAAGTATATACACTTGATGATGGTTGATATATTCTATATATTTCAGTTAAGTCTAGGATATTGATTGTGATATTGAGTTCTATATTTTCTTTATTCAACTTTTGTTTGGAGGATCTGTCTAATGGTGAGAGAGGTGTGTTGAAGTCACACATAATTATTAGGTTGTGGTCTATTTGATTCTTGAACTTGAGAAGAATTTGTTTTATGAACATTGCAACACCATTATTTGGTGCATAAATATTGATAATTGTTATGTCTTGTTGGTGAATGGTTTCTTTTAACAGTATATAATGTCCTTCTTATCCCTTTTGATTAACTTAGTCTTGACTTCGATTTTATTCTATATGAGGATGGCCACCCCTGCTTGCTTACGAGGACCGTGTGCAAGGTATAAATTTTCCCAACTTTTCACCTTCAGCCTGTGTATGTCTTTTCCATTCAGATGTGTCTCCTGGAGGCAACATATTGTTGGATTTGTTTTATTAATCCAAGTTAACAGCCTATGTTGCTTTATTGGAGATTTTAAGCCATAAACGTTTAGAGCTACTATTGATGTATGGTTTGTACTTCCAGCCATGTTTAATTATTTATCTTTGTTTTTAATTTACTTTGTTTCTCCATGATTAGCTTTCCCCCTGCACTCTGTCATTACCCAGTCACTTCCCACTGATGGTTTTGGTTGTTGTTTTTCATTTCTTCCTCATGTAGTGTTTTTCTCAAGATGCTTTGCAATGCTGGTTTTCTGGCTGCAAATTCTTTTAGCTTTTGTTAATCATGAAAGATTTTTATTTCATTTTCGTACCTGAAGGTTAATTTTGCTGGATCCAGAATTCTTGGTTGGCATCCATTGTCTTTCAGTGTTTAAAATACGTTGTTCCAAGATCTTCTCGCTTTCATCAACTGTGATGAAACATCCTTTGTTAACCTTATTGATTTACCCCTGAATGTAGTCTGCCTCCTTTTTCTTGTAGCTTTTAATATTTTCTCTTTGTTCTGTATATTAGATATGTTTATAACAAATGTCTTTTTGTTGGTCTACTGTGATTTTTTGTGCTCAGTGTCCTCTATGAATCTACAATTTGTATATCCGTTTCTTTTTTTATTTCTGGAAAGTTTTCTGTAATTATTTCATTCAGTAGGTTACTCATTCCCGTGGTTTGAATCTCTGGACCTTCCTCTATCCAGATGACTCATAAATTTGGTTTTTATATGTTATCCCATATCTCTTGGATGATTTTCTCGTGATTTTTTACCAGCCTTTCTGAGTTGGCTAGACTCTTTTCAAGATGATATATTTTGTCTTCATTATGTGACATTCTGTCTTCTACTTGCTCCACTCTTTTAGTAATTCTCTCAATTGAGTTTTTAATTTGGTTTATCGTTTCCTTCATTTCTAGAATTATTGTATGATTTTTTTTTATTATCTCTATCTCCGTATAAAGATGCTTAACTTCTTTTTTTAAATCTGTTCATGTAATTCATTTTCAATGTGTTCTTTCACTGTTTGGATTTGCTGTCTCATATCTTCTTTAAGGTTCCATTCCATCTGTCTAAGGTATTCCTTGAGTTCTTTATATGATCATTTTTCTGATGACTCTAGGTCCTCCTGAGTATTTAGGCTGTCCTTCATTGTTTGTACTCTTTTTCTTTCTTGCTTTCTTATGCTGCTTATGTTACTTCTTGTTCTGTTTGAGTGCTGAGTTACTGATTAGTCTTATAAATTTATTTCATGCTTGGGACGAAAGATATTAGAAGGGAAGGGAAGAAGTCAATAAGAGAATGAAAGTAGGCAGGTAGAATTCAAGGAAGGGGGAAAAAGAAAATTGAAAAGAAATGAAAAGACAAAAGAAAAAAACAGAAAATAAAGAATGAAAGAAAAATTAAAAAAATAATAATGATAATAAAAAAATGAAAATTACAATTTAATAATAATAATAATAATAATAATTAATAATAAAATAAAGAAATCTAAAAACTTAAAAACATTAAAAAAGTTAAAGAAAAACAACAACAAGAATGAAAATGAAAGAAAAAGAAAAAAAAAAACCCAAATTTAAAAAATAAATAAATAATGATAATAATAAATGCAGTCATAGAGTTTGATTAACTTCTCTTCCAATAGGTGGTGCTGTGCCCACTGGGCCGAGGTTCTCCTCTCAGTAGGTGGGAACCAATCACTATGCAGCTGCTCTTCCTTCCAGACTCGGCGGGTGTCCAATCCTGACACCCTAGGGCCTTCTCTTGTGTTTCCTCAAGCCATGCCCTGCTCACCTGCGACGCTCACCACAATACTGGCAACACGCCAGGTCTGCTGCTCCTGGGAGACCTGTTTTTATGAATACCTGGGCACACTCTCCCGGTTTGCTTCCCTCAGACCCTAAGTTTGTAGAGCTTGGGGCTGAGATCCCCAAGCGAATTTGTTTGCCCTCCGGGAGCCACGCCCCAGTAGCTGGTGCAAGAGACCTCAGTTGTCAGCACTGGTGGGAGCGGTAGCCTGGAGTTCTGTGCCACAAGTCCCGCGCCACTCCTGATTTTCTCGGTCTGGCTATCGCGCTCATGGTAGAGCTGAGAGGGACCCTTACGGGAGAGCTTGGAGGGGCCCTTAAGGATTCCCTGCTGTGTGGAGAGAGATGGCTAGGGAATTACAAACCTGTCGCGCTGGTTTCAATGAAGTTATCTCCTCCATCCTTGACGTCAGTTCTATGCCATGGTGGTATCCCATGCAAATGGTGATCATTCGTTCCCTTTGCCGGGTGACCGATGCAACTGGTGGGTCCTGACTGTCTCTCCCATGCCCCGTTTCAATCCTTTGGCCACTGCCTATGTAGGCTAGGTTGGCTTCTACCTCTGTAAGTTCAGAAGGGCAGACCAGTTATTTCAGCTGGATCGTTAGTGCTGAGTCACGAAACGCAGGCAAACCAGAGGTTGAATGCAACCGATCCGGGCTTGGTGTGTGTTCTGCGTGGCCCAGACTGTTCACCCCAGATTCATGTCAGTGCATCATTGCCTAGTGATCCTGAGCAAACAGTATTTAGACAGTTTATGACTCCCTATTCCAGCGCAGCTGAAGAGGTCAGAGACTTGATCTCTCCATACCCGCCGCCATTTTGGATATCTCTCCATGTGTTTTAAAGTTAACAAATATGTGAATTCCTATCTCCCTTTCTCTGTAGCCTATTCAGCAGATGTGTTTTGATATGCACATATAGAATCCTAACTTGTATCACATGTACATTCTTGTGAGGTGGCTGACTTGGCAGACACAAATTGTGAGAAGAGATCACTATCCTAAACACTGCTGGAACTAAAAATTCAACCAATGGGTGAGCTTCCTAGTTGAACAACATTATACATAAATCCATGTTCAGTAAATTGAATATTTTTGGATCTGTGGAGGATATATATATCTCGATCAATTACGATTGGCATATCTATTGCTACTTTTGAATGTCTGTGTGTGTGTTTTGTGTTATATATATATATATATATATATATATATATATATATATATATATATATATATATATATATACAATCTCCAGATTTTTAAAATATGAAATATATGTGTCTTATATACACTCCCTAAATTCATTCATGTTCACGTATGTGGATTTATAATCAACTTTTCACAATATTATTCTCAGAAATATTCATCCACCTGAAATACATATTTGTTTTCTAGTACTGAAAACTAACTTCAGTGAATGGTACATACATATCCTAATATTTCTAGAGTTACTGTCCCAGTTTAACATCAAGGCAAGTAGATTCCTATGGTACATGATTTGTATTTTTACGTTCATTTTTATTCAAAACTGGTACATTACTATTTCTTAAGTTTATGCACATCATAGGATATATATTTTATCCACAAGTTCGCAAATTTATACGAATTTGTTTCACTTTCAATCACTTCCTGCTTCAGGACACATGTATTCTTCCATCTTTCTTGACTGGTCTCTTCCTGAGACCTCTTTCAAAACACATTATTTTCGATTTCCATAATCGCTTTTGAAGCAAAACTCACATCCCCTTCATGATAAATTATAACTCTGATATTTCCAATGGATGTATAACTGGTTGGAATGAATGATTGTATACCAATATCAGATTTCTTATATATTTTCAGATATCAATTCAATCCATTATTTAGAGTAAAACCAGTTATATTATTTATTCACAGTATGGTCTATGCATGCTTTTTCTTTATATTCATAGACACAGTGTACACCTCTTTGTACCCCCAATACTAATTTATATGTCTTCAAAATATTGCTCCCAGAAATGGTGGAAGAAATACGCATGTCACCTGATCTACATATACATTTTATCACAGAAATATTCTGGACACAAAATGCAAAGATCACACTTATGATTGTACCAAAGCCTAAATGGAAAGTAAATATGGATTACTAAAATCATCCATGTCCAAGTTGCCTAATGCTCTCAAATGTCAATCCTATTGGTGACTACATATTTGTTTCCTCTTAAGATTATATATTCAAACTCAACCCCATTGAAAATGTTTAATCCTATCCCTCACTTTATACATTGCCTGATTTCATAATGTCTCTATTGCCATCTGCTTTCTTACATATTTTCCACAGTTCACCACTGTGACTGAACCTTCACATGTGCTGACATTTGCTTTCACACTCTAATTGATAACTTATTGCTGAAGAACTTTTTTTCCAAATCCTATACTCACTCTTCTTCCTAAACCTACTGACTATCTTCCTAATCCTACTGACTATCCCTTTTTGACTGGATATTCTCTTCTACATTCAATCATCCAACGTACAAGGTCTTATGCCATTGTATATCGATTTATCTGAGATATCTGTGAGAACGTAATTCAATGGTAAGTATCCCAATCAAGGGCCCAATGATTTTCTGAGCTTCAAATCTTACTTAGATTTATTTTTTCATACATGTATTTCACCTCTATATTCTTATAAATATCGCATGTTCCCAATACCATTAATCATCCAGCAGAATGATTCCTAAGCCAAATGGAAAATGTTATTCACCCTAACCATACACTGTTCCCTCAATCTCATTTTACAGAAGAGCAGGGACAGTGTTGGTCTTACAATACAGAAATGTAGTGGATCTTCCATCTGCTGAGAACCTCAAAGCTCCATGCAGAAATGATCCCTGGAGAAGATGTAGGCAGCTATGAAAGACCTGAGAGAGCAAAAATCATCTTCCATGGCAAACAACCTGGTCAGGATGAAGGGTTGCATCAGAATCAGCCAATCTCTCCTTAATGTAGAGAAGATGGACAAAACCATGCCTGTGTGGAGAGCTGTTACCATTTGCCTACAGGTGATATACCATTCTACCATGTGAAAGTGTGACAGGAAGTAGGGGCAGCCTCCATCTCATGGTACCGTTGGAAGCAATTGTTATGATAAAGTGGCTGCTAAGGCAGTGATCTCATTCAGTTCCTGAAGAAAGTGATCTCATCTCACTTCCTTGGTGATGGAACTCTCTGAACTTGGGATACAGAAAGCCAGGTACCCAGAGCCAGTCCCAGTCCTAGTCCCAGTGGTCTCACTTTTTTGAATTAACCAAGGACAGAGTCAGTCTTTCTTGGTACCTACTGATGTGAGGATGGCCAAATGCCAGGAAAGCTCGGAAGAGGGGCTCTTCCTGAGAAAGCAGGTAGTGGCTCAATCCTGGCTCCTGACAACTTCACAGAGTTGGCCAAGAAGACCAGATCTGAGACAGGACAGGCCATTTTGGGGGATCATAGTATGACCCATCAGTCAGAGCACACACCGGACAGTCACAGACCTATTTGAGGGAAGGAGGTGCCATTGTGGGTGTGGGTGTGGGTTTGTGGTTTTGTCTCATGTTCTGAGAATAGGTAGGAAAGGCGGTTTGTTTGATTTGGAGTGAACAGTTTCTAGTAAGTCGTTTGACAGCGCAAGTGTTTCTATGTCTGTGTATCCCACTGTGTTTGTACTTGTACACATTAGAAAAGAGAATGCATTAATTGATGTGTCCTGTCTCTTAGAAAGCTTCCCAGCATTCATCCAGCCCAATTTATGAATTGACTATGGCTTGCCTTATTGATGGGCAATACCTGCTACCTTCCTAAGTTGCTGTTTTCTTCCTGAATTATGGCCACTTTCCAGAATAGGCTCATGGTTTTGTGTCCAAGATATGTACTACCTCCAAGCTCGGTGACATGGCCATGTACTGGATAGCTGAAGGGAATGGCGAGCATCTGAGAAAACTCAGATATCAGTGTGACCAGTAAAGTCTCAGTGGAGAATCCCTGCTTTGGGCCATTTGCTTACCTATTGTTCTGTTGCCCTGAGAGTCAGGAAGGTTTTTGTCTCAGGCCACAGCTTTTTGAATCCTGAAGAAAAGATTTTTCAAATGGAAATTAATAGGATTCACCTTTGGCTCTTTTCTTAATTGATTTGGAAAGAGGTGTGTATGAATCAGCCTCTTGGCCCAGTGTGATTCTTTGACTTAGATACTCAGCACCTGATGGATCTAAAGAAAGATCCCATGTGTGCATCCAAATCCAAAATGGCAAAAAAGAGCAGTCATTGTGGATGAAGTCTTTTGCCTTCCTCTGTAAGGTTTCTGAATTCCATCAAGTGAGAATAGGGATCATTTGGGTCAAATGATTTCTTCAAATTAATTCAGAAGCTTTCCAATAGGTGCTTGGGTTTTCTCATCTCTCTAATTTACATAAAGAATGTATACCCGACACTCGGTAGGCCTCAAATTGGTGAGGCAGAGCAATATTAAGGTCAGGCCTATTTGATCACTCCTGGTACACAGGAAGGATGTACAGGCCACCGGGAATTTAGGCAAATGAGGGCAATGGAGCTTATTTTGGACACTGTCTTGGGCTATGCTAATGCTCTCAAATGTCAATCCTATTGTTGACTTCATCTTTGTTTCTTCCTAAGCTCATACATTCAACCTCAACCCTGTAGAAAATATCTAATCCCATAACTCACTTTATTCTTTTCCTGATTTCCTAATGTCTCTATTGATATCTGCTTTTCTACATATTTTCCCCTGTTCATCATTGTGACTGACTCTTCACTTGTGTTGATATTTACATTGACTCTCTAACCAAAACCCTATTGGCAAAGAACTTTTGTTCCAAATCCTATACTCACTTTTCTTCCTAAACCTACCAACTATCTTCCTAATCCTACTGACTATAACTTTTTGAATAGATGTTCTCTTCTACATTCAATCATCCAAGTAAAGTTTGGGCGAGTGCCGGAGAAAGAGACCACCAAGAGACTTTCTCATGCAACAGCAAAGGTTTTATTGGGGGTCCAGCATGCTGGGGCTCAGAGCTCACTTGAATAGAGCAGAGAGACCTGACAACAGCTTAAGCAGAGCTTATATACTTTCCTTGCAGAGGGCAGGGATGGAAGTTCATTGATGGGTCAGGGAGAGTGGATGGTTTGTATTCAACTGGGTGAGGGAGTACATTCTGCAGTTTGGTAATTGGGGACAGCATATTCTGGGAACAAGATTAGCAAACAGTTCTCAAGATTTCAACAGTGTTTTGTTACGCATACAGAAAAACAGGAAGTGACAAGTACATATTTTATTAACCTTTCATTCCCCACTTCTTCTTCTGGCTACTTTTAATCATTAAAGTGATCATTGTGGGGTGTCATATTCTATGTCTGCTAGTGGGGTATTACCATAAGTTTAATTTGTCCAATTTGAGCTTGGAGAAAAGAAATTACACGGTTGAGAAAACAGGGTTTTATAGTTAGCAATAATATGAGGATTATTATTGGACTGGCTAGGGTTGATAAAAACGTAGTTAACCAGGGGGACTGTGTAAAAAAAGACTCAAACTACCATTCTTGGGCCTCTCTCTCTCTCGTTGTCGCTCTTCAAGGCATCTTTTTAATTTACTCATAGATTTTTTTTACAACTCCAGTATTGTAGACATAAAAACAACATTCTTCCCTCAATGAAGCACAAAGGCCCCCTTCTCTCATGAAAAGGAGGTCCAACCCTCGACTGTTCTGTAAAACAACTTCAGAGAGAGAGGTTAAAGATTCGTTCAAAGCTGTGATGGAGGTTTCTAATATCTTTAATTTTTGATCTATTGCTGCTTTGGGTCATTTGTTGTGTCCCATGGGCCAGAGAAATGGTTCCCGTGCCCTACCCTGCAGTAACTACTATTCATAATAGAATGGCTAAGGTGAGGGACATATGTTTTCAGCGGAACCGTGTTCTATGCCCCCCTCTTTGATCTTCAAATGAACCTGCATCATGATAGAGCACTCTGGGAAACATCTGCACCATTACACAATTAATCACATCTGTTGACCATTTCATGAAAACATAAACAGTGTTTAAGTATATAGAATTATACTGTTGTAGGGACGGACAAGGCAAGGCACCTAAGATAGCACCAAAGACAGGAAAACAGTCTTTTTTGGTTGCAACCAGATTCAGGGGGCATTGCTTCTGTTGTAATCAATTAATCCCCTGAAACCCAAGTTTAGGTAGTTTCAGAATTTTGTACACAACACGTAAGGGAAGGGGCTCAGAAGTTCACAGTCTGCAGAAGTTCACAAAAAGCAGTTTTCGTTTCTGTTTTTTCCTCAGTTTGGGGCAAGTTAACTTTTCAAGGACACCTATGTGGGGGAGAGCTTTTTCTTCCCTTTCTTTTTTTTCAACCTGCCAGCTGTTTCCATGCAGCCCAGTTTGTAACTTCTTTATCTTAGAAATGTAGCCATCTCTGTGAAGCCCCAGCTCAAGGCCAGAGGCCTTTTTTTCACATATTTTGTGAAAAACTATTAAGGGTGTGTCTAGATTAGGAGTGCTGGTTTTTTTTAGCCAGTTTCCAAGGAGACCAGGGCAACACGAAAATAGGAAGTTTATCTACAGTGATCTCTTTTATAGGGATTCTTTTGCTGAAAGTCGTAAATCAGCCATGGTGAAGACTTATGGAGAAGGTTAATTAAGACTTTTCTGTGGACCTGGTACAGAGGGGGACGACTTGGAAGGCAGGGATGAGAGCAACTTCCGTGGATCTGAGAATGAGGAAGGAGAGATGTAAAAGAATATTGGGAGAGGGCTTTGGGATCTTAATAGCAAGAAAAATTTGAGCAGTAGAACAGATAGAACAGAGGGGGAAACGGGAGTGAGTATCCCAAAAAGCCTGTGAGGGACTTTAAATTTTTAGTAACCTGTTTTCAGTGATGACAAAGCAACATTAAAGGCCATTTTCATTACATTTTGGATAAGGGTCTGAGGGTTCTCCTCTGTGGGTTTGAGCTTTGCATTAGCTGGTAAGAGGACCTGGAGGGACCCAGTGCGGGCACTGACAGGAGAAGAGAGTAGTGAGTGAGTGGAGTGGTACCTCAGTACCTGCTACCTCAGCAAGGGGGCAATGGTCTGAGAACTGGCGGAGATTTGGGTTTTTGATCTAGATATTGGAGGGCAGAAATCAAGTTGCTGAGGTGGGAGTGACAGCAGAGAGTCTGGAGCAGAAGGCTGAGGGTAAGCATCTATTGGAGAGGCATAGTTCAGGATGTGAGCAAAGGAGGGAGAAGGCCTCCACATAGGGGAATCTCCTTTTACCCTTTTGAGCACTTTCAGAAGTTTAAAAGGTCACGCAGAATTTGAGGATATAGAGACCCCTCTTGGGGCCATCGGTTTTGGTTATCTAATTGGTAATATGGCCAATGCTGTTTACAGAATTTCATGAGGAGTTTGGGTTCCATCTGGCAGTCCCTGTATGCTCACAGCCCCATGACTTACAGAAGAAGTCTGCTCTCCCCCCCGCACAGCCATGACTGTTTGTGGCTTTGATACTCCGCCGGGCAAACATAGTAATCTAGGCTAGCCAACCTGCATCTGGCTCACGTGTCCCTACATCCATAATGTTTGTTTCCATTTTCTATGGTACTGAAGGGATTTAATGGAATTTTAGTGGGATCCTCTTCATCAGGGATATCTCAATAGGAAAGACCTATAGCCAGCTGACAAATGTCTGGGTGGAGAGATGGCCACCAGGTCCATAAGGGGGCTGTATGTGAGATAGACCATACTTATTTTCCAGTAGGATTTGTGATCAGCCATCGCTGCTTAAGGGGCTGATGAGGGTTAAGACTACTGGTCGTCAAGGGGAGAATAAATGTCTTCCAGGATCTTCCTGACAACCATTTGCTCTGTTTCTTTTTTTTTCCTTTTTTCTTTCTTTTTTTTTTTTGTGGGGAAGGCTTCAATCCGTCCTGAAAATGTATCTTCAAAGACTAGAAGATATTTAAGTCCATACCTTGCTGGCTTAATTTCAGTAAAGTCCACTTCCCAGAATTTTCCTGGTATGGTTCCTCGTAGGTGCTTTCCTGCAGGAAGCTTGGAAGGGTAAGTATTAACCAATTGATGGACCTGACAGGCTTTTGTTACCCATTCAGTTATTTTCTTTCACTGTGAGTGGGTTAGTGGAAAACTCTGTTCTTGATCTTTCAGGAATGAATGCAGTTTCTTTGAACAAAGATGAGTGAGTTGATGAACATTTGCTACTGACATAGTTAGAGCCATGATTATAGGAGTATTTACTGAAGGATTTAGAAATTCCACTTGGGGGCCTTCAGGGTTAAAAGTTATTTTGGCCCAGAGCTTGGTGAGCAGATCTCTGCCCATCAATGGGGCCGGGCATTCTGGGATTACTAGGAAGGAGTGATGGATTTATCCTTTCCCCTGGTCCATGGTCCCCTTAGTTGTCAAAGTCTGATATTTACTGCATTTAGACCCTGGAATTAGAGACCTTTTATTTGATAGAGGGCCCAATGGGGCCTTAAGGGCTGAGTATATTGCCCCTGTATCTACTTCAAAGTTTACTAGGGTCCCCTCCACTTCAAAAGTTACCCTGAGGTCGGGGAGAGGATCTGAGCCCCGACTTTCTTAGTCATCCTCCAGAGTCAGAATGTCTGGCTGGCGTGGCTGTGTCTTTCTAGGGCACTCTTTGGCCCAGTGTCCTTTTTCTTTAGAGTAGGCACATTGATCTGAGGCCAGGGGTGGCCTCTAGTGTGGGCCCAGGTATCCCTTTCTGTCTCTCTGTTTCTTAATTTCTGGCCTGTTTGTTGTTGTGACCAGGACCTTAGTCAATGCCTTAGTCTGTCTTTTGCTTCTCTCATCCTCCCTTTGCTCCCTTCTCTTCCTCAGTTTCACTCTTATAGTATACCTTGTTGGCTTCTCTAACTAAATCTCTCAAAATCATATCTTGTAATCCATCTAAGCATTGTAACTTTCTTTTAATATCTAGGGCAGCTTGCCCAATAAAGGCCATTGTGACAGATGCCTTTTGATCCTCTGCCTGAGGATCGAAAGTAGTATATCTCCTATATGCCTCCATAGTTCTCTCTAGGAACATAGAGGTAGATTCACCAGGCCCTTGAATAATCTCTCTTACCTTGGCCAAATTAGTTGGTCGCCTAGCGGCCACTAAGATACCCACTATTAGAGCCCGGTGATAAGTGGACAGATGCTCCCTACCTTCAAATGTGTTGGGGTCCTACTTGGGTCGTTTCAAGAGAAAGCCGGCTTTGATTATGTTGGGAAGTTGTGTTGGTCACCCATCTAGTCCGAGGATATTGTTTTCTAGCATCCAGGAGGATTCTCTTTTGTTCCTCTGTCATGAAGAGAGTCCCTATGAGTTGTTGGCAGTCATCCCAAGTAGGCTGGTGTGAAAACATCAATGACTCAACCAGACCTGAGAGCCAGGTTGGGTCCTCGGTAAAAGGAGGATTGTTATTTTTCCATTTATATAGGTCTGAAGAGGAGAAGGCCAATACTGGTAGGCTTGCATTTTTCCTCCATGGCCGGTGTCAATCATTGGCCCATAGGAATGGAGGGGGAGCAACATGGGAGTTTCAGGGTTTTAAATCATTTGACGCTGTCGAGTTCCTTTAGCCAGGCCAGCTTCCTCCAGGGGAGGAGGGGCTGTGTGTGCTGCAGGGGAGTTATCTGGAGTGCGCTGGGCTGGCTTATCTTTCTCCAATGGCGGAGAGGCTGAGTCAGCAGCAGGGGAATCACTTAGAGGGTGTTGGGGGTTGTGGGATGAGGGTAGAAGATAAGGAGGGGGATGAGAGTCCAGTAGAGTCAAATCTTGTGACTCAGGGAGAACAGAGGGTGGAGGAGGAGGATGAGCAGAGGGTTTGAGAGATCGTGGGGAAAAGAGTAGGAGCGGGGACATGGCAAGGAAAGGCTTCACCCATGAAGGAGGAGATTTGCAGAGGTACTGCCAAGTTAAGATATATGGCTGTTGATCGGGATGGCTATGTGGCCCTGGCTGTAAGACAATATCTCTGACTTATTAAATTAGTGCGAAGTAGAAAGATCCTTCTAGGGGCCATCCGAATGCAAAGGTGGGCCATTCTGAGGCACAGAGAGTCTGCCAGGTCCAGCGTTTTACTGAAAAAGAAAGATTCTGAGCCCTTAAGTGGACTTTGGTCCAGTGATCAAGGTCAGAGACAGAGGCATTGAAGTGACCTGTCCCATAATGAAAGATACACAAACAGTAAAAGCAACTCTCACGACACAGACAAGACAAGATAATAAAGACAGGCAATGAACGTCCAACACTGAGACCAAGACTGAGCAGCCGGCAAAACCCGATGGGCTGGCAATACCGAATCTGAAACAAAACATCACTGAGTAGAGGAGACTATTGTTCCTTGATTCCCGAGTCCTCTGTGGCGTCCCCCAGAGCCTGTGGCTCTGTGACACATCTGCCAGCCACCGTCAAAGAGAGCTCATGCAACTTCATCAACAGCCATTTTGCCAAGCCCTAACCTGAAACCTGAAACAAGAAAGAGGCGCCTTACTTTCCCTGAGAGTAGCCCATTGAGGTATCTCTTCCGCCCCTGCCGGATCTCGAAGGAACCTCCATATATAAAGGTCGGGAGAGCGTTGGGGGAAGAGACCACCAAGAGACTCTCTCATGCAAAAGCAAAGGGTTTATTGGGGGTCCAGCATGCTGGGGCTCAGAGCTAATTTGAATAGAGCAGAGCTCATATACTTTCCTTGAAGTGGGCAGGGAGGGAAGTTTATTGATGAGTCTGGGCGAGTGAGCAGTTTGCGTGCAACTGGGTGAGGGAGTACATTCTGCAGTTTGGCAGTTGGGGACAGCACATTCTGGGAAAAAGATTAGAAAACAGTTCTCAAGATTTCAACAGTGTTTTATTAAGCATACAGAAAAACAGGAAGTGACAAGTACCTATTTTATTAACATTTCACAACCAACTATACTTTGCCAGATTTCCTAAAGTCTCTATTGATATCTGCATTCCTACATATTTTCCCAGTTCTGCATTGTGACTGATTCTTCACATGTTCTGACATTTACATTCACTGTATACCCGAAACCCTATAGCTAAAGAACTTTTGGTCCAAATCCTATACTCACTCTCCTATATAAACCTACCGACTATCTTCCTAATACTACCGATTACTCCTTTTTGACTGGAAGTTCTCTTTTACAATCAATCATCCAACTTACAAGGTCCTACGCAATTATATATCAATTTATCTGAGACATCTTTGCAGAACATAATTCAAAGCAAAGTATCCCATCTGTGCAGAAAATAATTCAAAGCTTAATACCGAAATCAAGGGCTCAATGCTTTTCTGGACTTCAAATCTTACCTAGATTTCTGTTTTCATACTCATATATTTCACCTATATATTCTTGTAAATATTGCAGGTTTACAATACCATTATTCATCCAGCAGAATGATTTCTATTCAAAATCGAAACTGTTATTAACCCTAACCATACACTGTTCCCTAAATCTAACATAAGAGAAGAGCAAGGACAGAGTTGGTCTTAAAATACAGGAATGAAGGAAATCTTCCAACTGCTAAGAAACTAAAAGGTCCATGCACAAATGATCTCTAGAGAAGATGTAGGTAGCTATGAAGGAACTGAGAGAGCAAAAGTCATCTTCCTTTGCAAACAACATGGTCAGCATGAAGTGATGTGTCTGAATCAGCCTCTCTCTTCTTTATGTAGAGAAGAAGGGCCAAACCAGGCCTGTGTGGAGAGCTGTTCCCAGTTACCAATGGTTGATATACCATCCTAACTTGTGAAAGTGTCACATAAAGTAGGGGAAGCCTCCATTTCATGGGACCTTTGGAAGTAAATGTTAAGACAATGTGGTTGCCAAGGCAGTGACCTCATTCGGTTCCTGAAGGAAGTGACCTCACCTCACATCCTTGGTGATGGAACTCTCTGAACTTGGGATCTAGGAAGCCAGGCACACAAATCTAGTCCCAGTCCCAGTCCCAGTGGTCTCACTTCTTTTGATTTACCAAGGACAGAGTCAGTCTTTCTTGCTACCTACTGATGTGAGGATAGCCAAATGACAGGAAAGATCTTAAGAGTGGCCTTTCCTGAGAAAGCAGTAAGTGGCTCACCGCTGTCTCCTGACAACTTCACAGAGTTGGCCAAGGAAACCAGATCTGAGACAAGACAGGCCATTTGATGGGAACATAGTATGGCCCAGCAGTCAGAGGACACACACGATAGTCAGAGACCTACTTTGAGGAAAGAGGTGCCTTTGTGGGTGTGGGTGTGTGTTTGTGATTTTGTCTAATATTCTGAGAATAGGTAGGAAAGGCGGTTTGTTTGGTTTGGAGTGGACGGTTTCTAATAAGGGTTTTGACAAGGCGAAGGTTTCTATGTCTGTGTATCCCACTGTGTCCATGGTTGTAGACATTAGAAAAAATGAATGCAGCAATTGATGTGTCCAGTCTAGTAGAAAGCTTACCAGCATTCTTCCTGCCCAATTTATGAATGGAATGCGGCTTGCCGTATGGATGGGTAACACCTGCTATCTTCCTAAGTTCCTGATTTCTTCCTGAATTCAGGCCACTCTCCAGAATTGGCTCATGGTTTTGTGTCCAAGATATGTACCACCTCCAAGCTCTGTGACATGGCCATGTACAGGATAGCTGAAGGGAATGGCGAGCATCTCAGAAAACTCAGATATCAGTGTGACCAGGAAAGTCTCAGTGGAGAAACCCTGCTTTTGGCCTATTGCTAACCTATTTTTCTGTTGCCCTGAATGTCAGGAAGGTCTTTGCCTCATGCCACCCCTTTGTGAAGACTGAAGAAAAAGTTTTCAAATGGAAATGAATGGGCATCTCCTGTGGCTCTTTGCTTAATTGCTTTGGAAAGGGATGTGTCTGAATCAGCCTCTTGGCCCTATGTGAGGTTGTGGCTCAGATTCTCAGCACCTGATGGATGTAAAGAGAGATCCCATGTGTGCATCCAAAACCAAATTGGTCAAAAGAGCAGTCATTGTGGATGAAGTCTCTCGCCTTTATCTTTAAAGTTCTTGAACTCGATCAAGTGAGAATAGGGATCCTTTGGGTCAAATGAGTTCTTCAAAGACCTGCAGAGGTGCTTGTGTTTTCTCATGACGGCAAATCACATAAAACTATATACCTGATACTCAGTTTTCCACAAATTGGAGAAGCATAGAAGTATTAACGTCTAGCATATTTGATCAATCCTGGTTCACATGAAGGGTGTCCAGACCACCCTGATGTTACACCAATGAGGGCAAAGGAGTTATTTTGGCCACTCTCCTGGACTCCGTCACTCATGGAAACCTACAGCCAGAGGTTATGATTAGTGTCTATATGGAAGAAGATGAGGGCCATATGGGAGTGTTTTGGTTTTAATTTTGGTCATTTGTGTCCGGTTGGAAGACATGACTGAGAAAACCTGGGCTTGAACTCTGGTGTGATTCCCCTTATAGACTGAGTTCTGGAACTGACTTCAGAGAAGTATTGCCATGAATTTTGTTGGTATTTTAGGAGGCCACCTATGAGAATCACCCTTGGAAACAGAGATCTAGGCCCAGGGTGGCTTTCCAAAGAGCCCGGGAAATCTCAGCCAGGATATCACATGATTTTATTCTGAAAGACTTGGCATCCATAGTTGAGAGTCACAACACCCATGGACGTCACATTGTAGACCTCAATGGGCCTGGCTTCATGTGACCTTTTGGCCACTCTTTGGGAAGCCTTGCCTGTGAGAGTTCTCCAGAGCATTCATTGAAATGAGCTTCCTCACCATTTAATGGTTCCTGAATGAATTGAAACCCACAGTGCCTACAACGTCATCTTTGAAAAATGCCTTGATAAATACCATGAAATTTTGGAAATTTCCATGACCAGGTGGCACTGGAGAACCTTTGGATGTTGCTGATCATGAGTGTACCAGACAGTGCCTTGATTGACTGGGCTTCATGAAAATGGTGTAGAACAGAGATGCTAGTAAGTTGGAACCTGCTGAGTAATGTGCCTAGAGCAGTGGTGGGAAGGTGTGTGATAAAAAATTTGTTTTTGGGCCATTTGGATCTGCCATTGGCTTCCAAATGGCTTGTGACTGACATGGTGCAGCCAGCAGACCCTTACATGAAAAGGCATCTTGTTATATGGAGATGTTTCCGGGCAATGTTCAGAATCAGGTTGCTATGGACATGGGGCCAAGCTATGTGCGTTAGAAGCCTGGTTGGTGCATTCTCCTGCAGACGCTGACTCACCACACATGACAGATTTGCCTCCAGAACTGTGTCCCAGTTGAACTCCTTTAATTTCATGAAGCAATTGCCAAAGTCCCAGTGCAGCAGCAAGAAACACCACGAAAATAGAAGATGACCAAATGGCTTCACAGTCCACATGAAAAGACACTTATCCCCCAATGGTCACCGTTTACTTACAAAGAGAGAATTCAGCACTGCTGCCTCATGTTTCTTTGGAAAATAAGAAACCATTTCCTCCAGGTGACATAGATGCAGACACAGATTTGATGGTCTCACTAGAAAGCAGCTGAAGCTCCTGACAACAACATATATTTCAAGTGCCCAACCTCAGAGGCAGTTTCTCAAGAAGTATTTAGGCCAGCAGAGCTCCATGTTTATGGAGTTTTTACCCTGTCCCATACTTTTGGAAACTCCTCTACCACTGCCAAGGTTGTAAACCCCTGAGCATATTCAATTCCATATATATATTCACAGATTTTCTAACTCTTCTCCTCTAATTGTGTCTTACTTTGGGCGAAGGTAATGTCAAGGAATTGTTCTGGATGAGAGTGGGAAGATTTTGTTTAGCACATATTTGTATACACATTGGATTCCTTTTTCTATTTTACATTTGAAATACTGAATCCCTGACACTAACACATACCCTAATAGATTCTGAGTACTAATCATAATATGATGGAGAAAAATAACCGAAACAGAATAGAAATACAAGCAGTTCAGAGGAGGCATGTTGTATTTTTGGACTTGCGTTTTGCATTATATAGGGTAGGAGTTATAAATCTAGTCCATTTTTAATTGAAATAGTTCTCCATGTTCTTTTAATGTTAACAAATATGTGAATTCCTGTCTCCCTTTCTCTGTAGTCTATTCAGCACATGTATTTTTATATGCACATATAGAATCCTACCTGGTATCACACGCAAATTTTCATGAGTTACATGACTTGGCAGATACAAACTGTGAGAAGAGATCACTCCTCCTAAACGATGTAGGAACTGAAAATTCAACCTATGGGGGAGCTTCCTAGTTAAAAAAAGTTATACGTAAATCCATATCGACTAAAATGAATATTTTTGGATCTGTGGATGATATATATTTCACTGTGTAATTAGATTGGCATATATATATATATATATATATATATATATATATATATATATATATATATATATATACTCTCCAGATATTTCATAATATTTAACATATGTGTCTTATTATACACTCCCTAAAGTTATTCTTGTTCATATATGTGGATTTATAATCAAATTTTCACAAGATTATTCTCAGAAATATTCATTCACCTGAAATACATATTTGTTTCCTAGTATTGAAAACTAACTTCAGTGAATAGTGCATATAAATCCTAATATTTCTACAGTAACTAACCCAGTTTAATATCAATGGAAGTAGATTCCTATGGGACATGACATTTATTTTGAAGTTCATTTTTATTCAACACTGGTACATTTCTATTTCTTGAGTTTATGCACATTATAGCATATATATTTCATCCACACGTTCACAAATTTATAGGCATTTATTTCACTTTCAATCACTTTCTGCTTCAGAAACATGTATTCCTCCATGTGTCTGACTGGTCTTTTCATGAGACTTCTTTCCAAACACATTATTTTCGATTTCCATAATCACTTTTGAAGCAAAACTCACACACTCTTCATGATAAACCATAACACTAAGATTACAATTAGACGTATAACTAGTTGTTATGAATGATTCTATATCAATATGTGATTTCTTATATATTTTCAGATATCAATTCAATCCATTATTTAAAGTGGAACCAGTTATATTATTTATTAACTGTATGATCTATTCATGCATTTTCTCTATATTTATAGACACAGGGTACACCTCGTTGTACCCCCAATACTAATTTATACATATTTTAAATATTGCTGCCAGAAATGGTCGAAGAAATACTCATGTCATCTGATCTACATATACATTTTATCACAGTAATATTCTGGACCAAAAAAGCAAAGGTCACTCTTAAGATTGTACCAAAGCCTAAATGAAAAGTGAGCATGGATTACTAAAACCTTCCATGTCCAGGTTTCCTAATGCTCTGAAATGTCAATCGTATTGGTGACTACATATTTGTTTCTTCCTAAGATTATATATTCAACCTCAAGCCTGTTGAAAATGTTTAATCCTATCACTCACTTTATACTTTGCCTGATTTAGTAATGTCTCTATTTATGTCTGTATTCCTACATATTTTCCCCTGTTCATCATTCTGACTGACTCTTCACATATGCTGACTTTTACATTCACTGTCTACCCGAAACCCTATTGCTTAAGATCTTTTGGTCTAAATCCTATACTCACTCTTCTTTCTAAACCTACCGACTATCTTCCTAATCCTACCAACTATCTCTTTTTGAGTGGATGTTCTCTTCGACATTCAATCATCCAAGGTACAAGCTCCTATGCCATTGTATATAGATTTATCTGAGACATTTTTGCAGAACATCATTCAAAGCTATGTGTACCAATTAAGGGCCCAATGCCCTTCTGGGCTACATATCTTCCCTAGATTTCTATTTTTATACTTATATTTCACCTATATATTCTTGTAAATATCATAGTTTTCCAATACCATTATTTGTCATGCAGAAATATTCCTAACCCAAATTGAACATGTTATTAACCCAAACCATACACTTTTCTCTCAATCAAACTTTACAGAAGAGCAGGGACAGGGTTAGTTTTACAATACAGGAATGTAGGGCATCTTCCACCTGTTGAGAACATCAAAGGTCCATGCAGAAATGATCTTTTGAGAAGATGTAGGCAGCTATGAAAGACTGAGAGAGAAAAGTCATCTTCTATGGCAAACAACCTCGTCAGCATGAAGGGATGTGTATGAATCAGCCTCTCTCTTCTTAATGTAGAGAAGATGGACCAAACCAGTCCTAGGTGGAGAGCGGTTCCCGAGTGCCCATGGTTTATATACCATTCTAACTTATGAAAATGTCACAGGAAGTAGGGGCAGCCTCCATCTCATGGGACCCTTGAAAGCAACTGTTCATACAAAGTGGTTGTCAAGGCAGTGACCTCATTCAGTTCCTGAAGAAGTGATCTACCTCACTTTCTTGGTGATGGAACTCTCTGAACTTCGGATCCAGGAAGCCAGGCACCTGGAGCCAGTCCAGTCCAATACCCATTGGCTCGTTTTTTTGGATTTACCAAGGAGAGTGTCAGTCTTTCTTGGTACCTACAGATGTGAGGATGGCCAAATACCAGGAGAGCTCTGAATAGGGTCCTTTCCTGAGAAAGCAGGTGGTGGTTCACTGCTGGCTCCTGACAACTTCACAGAGATGGCCAAGGAGACCAGATCTGAGATAGGACAGGCCATTTTGGGGGAACATAGTTTGGCCCACCACTCAAAGGACACTCCGGATAGTCACAGAGTTACATGGGGGAAGGATGTGCCTTTGTGGGTGTGATTCAGGTTTTGTCTCATGATCTGAGAATAGGAAGGAAAGGTGGTTTGTTTGATTTTGAGTGGACTTCTTCTAGTAAGTAGTTTGACAAGGCGTGTTTCTATGTTTGTGTATCCACTGTGTCCGTGGTTGTAGATATTAGAAAAGAGAATGCAACAATTGATGTGTCCTGTATAGTAGAAAGATTCCCAGCATTCATCTTGCCCAACTTATGAATGAACTGAGGCTTGCCTTATCCATGGGCAACACCTGCTATCTTCCTAAGTTTCTGTTTCCTTCCGGAATTCTAGCCACTCTCCAGAATAGGCTCATGGTTTTGTGTCCAAGATATGTACCACCTCCAAGATCTGTGACATGGCCATGTACTGGATAGCTGAAGTGAATGGCGAGCATCTCAGAAAACTCAGATATCAGTGTGACCAAGAAAGTCTCAGTGGAGATACCCTGCTTTGGGCCTTTTGCTTATCAATTGTTCTGTTGCCCTGAATGTCAGGAAGGTCTTTGCCTAAGGCCACCCCATTGTGAAGCCTGAAGAAAACAGTTTTCAAATGCAAATGAATGGGCATCACCTGTTGCTCTTTGCTTAATTGCTTTGGAAAGGAATGTGTCTGAATAAACCTCGTGGCCCTGTGTGAGGTTGTGGCTTAGATTCTCAGCACCTGATTTATGTAAAGAGATATGCCATGAGTGCACCCAAAACCACAATGGCCAAAAGAGCAGTTACTGTGAATGAAGTTTCTCACATTCAGTTGTAAGTTTCCTGACCCCCATCAAGTGTTAAAAGGGATCCTTTGGGTCAAATTATATATTCAAAGCCCTGCAGAGGCTAGCCCATAGGTTTTTGGGTTTTCTCATGACTCCAAATCATATAAAGAATCTATACCTGACAGTCAGTAGGCCTCAAATTGGAGATGCAGAGCAGTATTAACACCTGGCCTATTTGATAACTCCTGGTTCACAGGATGGGTGTCCAGGCCACCGTGAATTTAGGCAAATGAGGGGCAAGAGAGCTTATTTTTGAGACTGTCTTGGGCTGCACCCCTCATGGAAAACTCCAGCCAGAGTTTATGATTAGTGTCTATATGGAAGAAGATGATGGCCATGTGGGAGTGTTTTGGTTTTAATTGTGGTCATTTGTGTAGCGGTTGAAAGAGATGACTGGATCCACCTGGGCCTGAACTCTGGTGTGATTCCTCTTAGAGACTGAGTTCTGAAACTGACCTCAGAGAAGTATTGCCATGAAATGTGTTGGGATTTTAGGAGGCCACGCATGAGAATCGCCCTTGGAAACTGAGATCGAGGGCCAGGGTGGCTTTCCAGATTGCACTGAAAATCTCAGCCAGGATATCACATGATTTTATTCTGAAAGACTTGGCAGCCATAGTTGAGAGTCTAAACACACATGGAACTCACATTGTAGACCTCAATGATCCTGGATTCATGTGACCTTTTGGCCACTCTTTGGGAAAGCTTGCCTGTGAGTGTTCTCCAGAGATTTCATTGAAATGAGCTTCCTTACCATATAATGGTTCCTGCATGAATTGAAACCCACAGTGCCTCCAACATCATCCTTCAAAAATGGCTAAATAAATACCAAAAAATTTCTGAAATTTCCATGACCAGGTGGCACTGGAGAACCTTTGGATGTCATGTTGCTGATCATGAGTGAAATAATTCCCCACGCAAAGACACTTCAAAGGGAGAATTCCAATTTTATTGCAAAAAAGCTGTGTGATTATATAGAACTAAGGGGGAGATGGTAGGGCTTAGATAAATGGCAGCAACCCGTTTATTGAAAGCAAGTTCTTTCAGATATCATCTCCAGAACCCAGGAATTAGTTCTCCTTGGGGCTAAGGTTCTCCACCAGTGAGATTTGAAATTGGCGCTGGCGGGAGAGTTCACAAGGGCGGGAACTTTTCGCACCACTCCAGAAATGAAGAAGGTAGGAAGAAGAAGTCCTTAGGCACCATGTTGGGGTTTTTCTCTGGGGTATGGCTGCCATTTATACTTTTCCCAACATTCCTCCCTTTTTGTTTTCTTAGGAAGTGGGGGGCGTCGTTTTTAGATCCAGCTGCTTCCTGCTGTATGGGGGTGCTGTGAGGCCTAGAAAGGGAAGGGGAGGAATGCTCGGGGGGCAGGTCTGGGAATATCATGGCAGCAAGAAATAAAACCCAGTGGCTATAGACAGCTACTTCCGTAGGGGTGAAGTCAATGAAAGTTCCCTGAAGCCACAAGTTGTCGATGGCATGGAACCAGTCCTGGATGGAGGAGATTGTTGGTATCAGCCACTGGTCCTGTAACAGAGACTCTAGAAAATACTGGAAGCGTTGCCTGGACAAGGTGCCACAGGACCTGAAGAAGATCAGAGTGAATAAAAACAGAATGAAGATAAAAATTAAAGCAAAGGTCAATTTTTGGCAGAAGTTCCATGTTGGGGGAGTGACATAGAAGAGTCCAAGGGCCATGAGGAAGCTTAGAAGGTCATAAAGATTCAAGAATCCAGGATGGCAGATTAAGAGGTTTTCCGAGCTTGTTGTCTCCCACTGTCTGATGTCCATTGCATTCCATCGTGCCTGGTAGTGAGCTTCATCACGGAGTGAACTGTTCTCTTGGAGATGTTGGGGGTTCGTCGGTCATCAGAGGCTGGTAGTGCCTAAGCAAAAGCTGGTTGAAAGTTTGATTACGAATTTTTTGCAGTTGGGTTTGAAGGAACTTCATTATGCAGGGCAAGAGAGCACAAAAAAGGAGCATCCCAATAGGGGGCCCAGAAAGAGGTAGTAAGTACATGGCAAGATAGGATTGGAAGAACCTCGTTATGGGATTGGAGGAGGTAGGTTTGAGCAATTGGGTCGATAATTCCTGCAATTTAACAACTTTTTTTTATTATCCCAGATTCATTAACATAATAGCAACATTCTCTCTGAGGAATAGGCATGTACCCCCTTTTTCTGCAGTGAGAAGATCAATTGCCCTTCGGTTCTGTAAAGCCACTTGTGCCAATGAAGTAACCTGCCACTGCAAGGAGCCAAGAGACTCAGCAGTGGTATCAAGTGCTTCCTGCAGTTTTTGTTGCACGTCATTGGATGCCCATAGAGCATGACCTATAGCTCCACCAGAGAGACCGAGACTCGCCACTGAGGTTGTTAAAGTGAGGCCTACCAGAACCGGCAGAAAGACTGCCCTACGGGTGCGGGAAGGTAGGGCCAACTGTCGGAATTCAGTGGGAGTATACAAAGAAAGCAGAGGAACTACAGTAACCAAGATACAGGTGCCAGAGACATTGATCGTTGAGGTTCTTAAAGACCAATTACACCAGATGAAATGTCCAGGTTGCATAAACGCAGGGCTCTATGGGGTGCTATAGCTCAAGGAACAAATGGGTAAAGGATTCATTATTGGCAGGTGGATACAGATGAAAGGAAATAAAGTATTGTTGGAATAACTTTCCCACAGTGGGATATGTGTCACATGTAGGGGTTGTCCTTACTTAGAGAAATTGTAGGTTTTTGCTGAAATATTTCCTGCCACTAATGGGACCGCTGCTAGAAGTGGACGACTAAGTGAAGCACAGAGAAAGCACTGAGAAGTAGGCACCAAAAGAATGGAGGAGTTTAATAATCGAAGAGTTTTGTGTAGCAAATTGAGCCATGTGGAAGGGGGACCTTAGGGGGTTGAAGGCTCTGAATCCTCTTTGGATGAGCTATGGATAAGATCTCGAAGTTTTGATTCTGACTCCTTAATGTGTTCGACTACCTGGATGGTTGCCTTAGGTGGTGTAATCAGGGTGCGGCCAACAGTCATCCACCCTGTGGGTCTGGCTGAGGTTGTCAGAGCATAGACAGCAAACTCAACATAGCCCCAACGTTTGGCCTTGGGGTCAGGTGTATCTGAAGTATATGATCCATTGTTATCGGATGAAGAGCCTTTATGCCACTTTAGGTAACTAGAAGTCCACCCTTCAGGGTAGCCAAGTGAGTGGTAAGAACAGCTACTACGTTCATCATGGAACCTGCATGACCAATAGGGACACCCATTATATATCTCAGGCCACCAATGACAATAGTCTTTGGTTTGATTAAAAAGGAAGCAAATGAAAGGCCAGTTCCAGCTACCAGGGACGAAGGTCCTTGAAGGTGACAATTTTAGGGGAATAGAGGTGCAGTTGTGGATGAAGCAAGTAGTTGCATCCACTGCGCGGACCTTCTGCATGCCATGTTCTGAGTATCGTTCCCGAAGAGTGAATAAATACATGGTAGGTTAGGAGGGTAAAGACAAGTCCCAACAGAGCACAGAAAAGAAGCAGAGCACAAAAAACAAGCAGTTAGAGAAGACTAGGGTGTTGGGAGAGCTCATTGTGCCTTCTTTAAGAGGAATTGGGCTGCAGGGAACACCGTGTGAGCCGCAACTTAAATGGGTGAGATGGGTGTGGAAAGCAGGAGTAAAGGGGAGGTTCAGGAGGTGATTCTTGGAGTTCCTCTGGGGTGGTCCTGTCGTCAGCAGGTGGGGCCTCCTGGTGATATGGCTTCAACCTAGAAATGGGAATCCAGGGAGTGAGATGGTTGTCTGATAAGGAGAGTTTGGCGGCGGTGGGGTTACAGAGAATGACAGGATAGGGGCCTTCCCATTTTGGTGCAAGAGTCCCTTTCTCCTCTAGGGGTATTATAATAGACTAGACTCCCAGGTGTTAAGGGAGGAGTGTTTGGAGAGGAGACTGGGTCTGGAAGAAGCCAGTTCTGATATTTCCAGTGTTCCGAGAGGAGATGAAACAAGAGAGGCAAAGACAAATCTCGGGTGAGAGGTCCTTGTGAAATGACCAACCCAGGGGGTATAAGAGGTCTTCCATACATTATCTCAAAGGGAGACAGTAAAGATGGTTTCTTAGGGAGAGCTCTGATTCGAAGCAAAGCCAAGGGAAGGATTTTGACCCAGTCTAAGTTTAATTCCATTGTCAATTTGGTAAGGACTTCCTTCAGAGTACGATTTACCCTTTCCACTTTCCCTGAAGCCTGGGGGTAATATGGACAGTGGAAATGCCACTTGAAAGAGAGGGCTTGAGAGACCTTTTTTGTGATCCTAGAAATAATCTCAGGGCTATTGTCATATTGTAGGGAAGTCGGCATACAAAACCTGGGGATGATGTCTGTCAGTTAGATTGAAGCTACAGTGGAAGCCTTTTTATTGGAAGTGGGAAATGCCTCAACCCAAACAGAGAAAGTGTCCACAAAGACAAGGAGGTATTTAGTGTGCCATACTGTGGGCATGTTGTTGAAGTCTACTTGCCAGTCAGCAGCGGGAATGTGTCTCCGGGCTTGGTGGAAAGGGAAAGGTTTGGGCCTTAAAGGAGTATGAGGGTTGGTCCGCTGACAGATCTGACAATTAGAGGCTATATTCTCTATCATGGCTATGTCAGAAGGGTTGAGGGAGAAGAAGCTCTGTAAAAAAAGGGTCAAAGACTGAGAATTGGAATGGTGTAGAGTATGAAGGAACTTGAAAAGATTTTTGTTCTTACTGGAAGAAGTAGGGGCTTCAGATGAGCTGTCTAAAGTGGCCATAATATGTCCCCCATGGGGGCCATAATTGGAAGTGGTAGCAGCCATTCGTGCCGCCTGGTCAGCTTTGGCATTGCCCTCAGTGATAAGAGAGCCGTCCTTCTGATGTGACCTACAATGGACAACTCCCAACTGGGTGGGTAAGTGGGAGGCCTCTTTCAGATTGGTTAAAAGAGCCGAATTAGTGATCGCATTACCTTTGGTGGTAAGTAGGCCTCGCTCCTGTCATATTGAAGCATGGGATAATAAGATCTGGAAGACATATTTTGAATCAGTATAGAGGGTGAGGGATTTGCCTTGTGCTAGTAGGCAGGCACGAGTGGCTGCTATAAGTTCAATCTGCTGGTTGGTAGTTCCTGAAGGCATAGCTTTGGCCTCTATAATCTCAGTGGCTGAAACTACAGCGTATCCAGAGTAATGAGTGCCATTCTGCCTAAAGGAACTGCTGTCAGTAAACCAGATAAGGTCAGGCTTGGTGAGTGGTTCCTCAGAAATGGAACAATGACAGCGGAGGAAATCATCTAAGGTTTCCAAGCAATTATGAGTTGGTGTGTTAGACGTGGGAGTCATTGGGAGCAGTGAGGCAGGGTTCAGTGCAGAGCATGGGAGGAAAGTAATATTAGGGTTTTCCTGAAAGAAAGTGAGGAGCGACAGAACTCTGGATGGAGGAAGGGTTTGAAGGCCCTTATAAGCTGAAAGATCTTTCAAGTGATGTGGGGAGTGGATAGTTCAAGGTGCCCCAAAAGTCAGCTTAGAGGCTTCTTTGTGTAAAATTTGTCCAGCAACCAGAGCTCTTAAGCAAGGGGCCCATCCACGAATGGTAGAGTCTAGTTTCTTGGAAAATATGCCACAGGTGCAAATGTAGGCCCATAGTTTTGACCTAAGACCCTAAGTGCTTGCCCCCCTTTTTCATGGACATATAGATGAAATGGTCTTGAAAGATCAGGAAGGTGAAGGGCAAGTGCCTTTAAGAGGAGTTGCTGAAGCCTGCGGAAGTGGTAGATGGGGGAGAAGACAAGAGATTCACTAGGGGGTCCATTTGCTAGGTCATACAGGGGTTTGGATAGAAGAGAATAATTTGGGATCCAGGCCCTAAAATAACCTGCTACTTCTAGGAATGATAGTATTTTGGCTTTCATATGGGGCACTGGAAGATCAGAGAGGAGTTGCCTCCTATCCAGTGTTATTTCCTTTTTCCCGGGTGTAAGGCAAAAACCAAGAGAGGTGACAGAAGACTGGGAAACCTGTGCCTTGTGGGGAGACTCCCTATATCCCTTGTCTGCTAGGAAATTAAGAAGCTGAGCGGTGTGGGATTGAGAGTGTTCCCAGAGGGACTACATAGAAGAAGGTCATTGACATATTGAAGGAGAATAGAGTCAGGACAGGTTGGGTGAAAGGATGTGAGGTCCTGGGCAAGAACTTGGCAAAAGAGATGGGGGCTGAATCCCCGTGGGAGGACAGTCCAGGAAAGCTGATGAGAATGGTGGATGTGAGAGTCAGTCCACGAAAAAGCAAAGATATACTGAGATTCTGAGAACAAGGGAATAGAAAAGAATGCATCTTTTAAATCTAGGACCGAGAAGTGGGTAGTAGTGGCAGGAATCTGAGAGAGGAGGGTGTAAGGGTTGGGCACTAGCGGGTGGATGGGGACCACATAGGAGTTGACAAGGAGAAGGTCTTGAACCAGCCTGTAGGACACGTTAGGTTTCTTAAGTGCCAGAATGGGGGTGTTGAAAGGAGAGTGTGTAAGCCTAAGATACCCCTTTCGTAATAAATCCTGGATGATGGGTTCTAATTCGAGGAGGGCTGTGGTTGTGAGTGGATATTGTGGTTGACTAATATATCTTGAAGGGTCCCGTAAGACAATATGAATAGGACTGCATTTAGCCATAAAGGGTGTAGTTGTGTCCCAAACCTCAGGCTTAACTAGTTTAGAGAGTCATGGAGGAGTGCATGAAGGAGGTGTATCTGCCCCTAGGAACATCATGAGGAAATGAGAGGTAGGAGAGGTGTGGGGTGATATGTGAATGGTGACTTTTCATAGTGAGAGTATGTCCCTTCTCAGAAGGGGAATGGGGCAATGGCTCATAACGAAAAAGAAGTGAGTGAAGGACAAAAGGGATCCCTGCATATAACATGATGGGGGGGTTTGAGGGAAAATCTGTTTAACTCCTACCCTGACAATAGGAGTTTTTGAAGGTGTGGTAGAACCCCAATACTCCCTTAAGACTGATAAAGTGGCACCAGTATCCAAGAGGAAGGTAATGAAGCATCCATCCACCAGGAAGGTAACCCTAGGCTCTTGATTCTTGATGGTAATAGTCTGGAGGAAAAGCCCAGGACTCCGTCAATCCTCCTCTGCCAAGCCCAAGAGAGGCTGTGGTTGCCGGGCGGCTGGCCAATCTCCCTTTTGGGTTGTTGGGCAGTCTGCCCCCCAGTGTCCCCTTTGATGGCATTTTGGGCAGGGGTTGTAAGGTGTCCTCAGTGAAGGACAATCCCTGGCCCAATGTCTCTCCTTACCACATTTGAAGCAAGCTCCCGGGGGTGTCATATTGGGATGGCGTGGTGATGGCCTTCTCTGAATGACCTGGGCCAACATTTGGAATTTGGCATTTTCAGCCCTCTGCCTACGGCATTCACTTTCATCCTCTCTATCATAAAAAACCTTGAAAATGAAGATTTTGGTCTAAGGAGTAGCAGGGCCCTGTTCAAGCTTTTTAAGCTTGGCTTTAATGTCAGGGTAGCTTTGGGCCAGAACATATGTCATTAAGACATGACGGCCATCAGGGGTTTCTGGGTTGAGGTTTGTGTACTGTTGAAGGGCCTTGGTTAGTCTATCCAGGAATTCTGAAGGTGTTTCCTCCTTCCTTTGAATGACCTCCTGCACCTTTTTAAAGTTAACAGCCTTACGGATGGCCTTTTTCAGGCCTGCCAAGAGGCAGGATGTAAAAAGGTCACGAGACTGTAAGCCTTCAGGGGTGTTGTAATCCCATAGAGAATCCTGCTCTGGGACAGCATGAGGGCCTGTGGGGTGGTTAGGATTGGTCCTATGATTTTCATCAGCATGGGCTTCGGCTAGCTCTCAGACCAATTGCCTTTCCTCAGGGAGAAGTGTATTGGCCAAGAGCATGTAGATGTCATGTTGAGTGAGGCTATATGCTTGCGGGACCCATTGAAACTCCTGAATGTAAGTGGTGGGGTCAGTGGTGAATGAGCCTAACTTCCTCTCTAGCTGAGTAATGTCCGACATGGAGAAGGGCACGTGGACTCTGATGACACGCTCGGGACCAGCTACCTCACGAAGGGGTGCGATGGTCTTGGGGGTGGGAAGGAGTCCCTTAGACCTGGTAACAGGAGGACTGAAAGAGGCAGGAGGCAGACAGGAAGGAGAGGGAGGGGAAGGGAGTGTCTCTTTGGAAGAGGAGTAGATGGAGCAGGCAGAAGAGGGAGGAGGGGAGGAGGATGAAATGGAAGGCTGAGGATCCTTGGAATCAGGCAGAGGAAGAGAAGGGTATAGCGGGAGAGAAGGGGCAGATAGGACTGGGGGATAAGGTGGGGGTTAATCTGCTGGGCTGAATGAGGAAGAATCTGTGAAGTCAGGAGTAGAAGTAGGGGAAGAGAAGGGTTTGCAAACAAGGAGGACCTGAGAGGGAGGGCAGGAGGAGCAGCGACAGGGTGCTGTGTGAGAAGGCTAAAACCTTAAATGCAGGGAATCTCACTCCACTTTTTCAGATGCTGGCAGTAGTTAAAAAGATCCCAGAGAAAGTTTGGATGTAAGGAGCCTTCTGGAGGCCAATGATTTCCATTATCCAGTGGATATGTAGGCCAATCTTGGGTACAGAATTTGATTAGAAGTTTGGGCTTGATGTCTGGTGTGAGGGAGAGTGTGGCCAGATTTTTTATTAAACATTTGAGAGGTGAGGCTTCAGGTACAGATGAAGAGGTGCCCATTGTCACAGGGAGAGAAGGAAGAGAGAGAGAGAGAGAGAGAGAGAGAGAGAATAAGAGTAAGCGAGAGAGACAAAGAGAAAACCCGGGCTGGAACGGCTTCCAGGAAGCTCAGGGTGAACGGTGGTCAGGTGGGCATCCCCAAAATGACCAGCCGTCATGAGGAAATACAGAGGGCACTACCTGGTCGTCACCAGTGAAGTGCGATCTGTGAGACCCAATGGGTTCGGAGCCACGGGCAACCTGACGTCAGGAAAGTTTTCGAATGCAGCAGAAAAAGTCAGTAATGAAAACAGAACTCTGGTTCCGGCAGAATGCAGTTCCAGGACGGGAGTTCAGTTTTCCCCGAGCAGAGAGGCAGCTTCAGCCAGACACAGCAGCCCTGCAGCAAACAGCAACTCTAGCCAGCAGTGGCAGCGGCAGCAGAGGAGAAAAACCAAAGAGCCTCTCATGTAAACTCAGAAGCCTCACGCCCCAAAGGAAAACGGATCACCAGAGGGTCCACTGCGACCAGTAAAGGTCTTAGTGGCAGGAATTTCCTGCCCCCTACAGGGCGTCTAGAGTGTGCCAGATGATCACGGTCACAAAACCAGTGGTAGCCTGAAGGGAGTTGGAGAGCCAGGGTCAGGGGAGGCTTACATATATCATATCTGTTGTGAGTGCAGGAAGCTGGCATCTGAAAAGAGTGGACCAGGGCGGAGTGTCTTGGCGGGGCAGGGGACGGGGCTCTTGTTAGAAACAGCTCACCCATATTCTCACACGGGGCAACAGAATGAAAGAACTTCCCACGCAAAGGCACTTTGCTGGGAGAATTCCAATTTTATTGCAAAAAGCTGTGTGCTTATATAGAACTAAGGGGAAGATGGAAGGGCTTAGATAAATGGCAGGCAAAACGTTTATTGGTAAGTTCTTTCAGATATCAGCTCTGGAGCCCAGGAATTAGTTCTTATTGGGGCTAAGGTTTCCCACCAGCGAGATTTCAAATTGGCGCCAGCAAGAGAGTTCACACGGGTGGAAACATTTCGCACCACTGCAGAAAAAAGAAGGTAGGAAGAAGAAGTCCTTAGGCACCGTGTTGGGGTTTTTTTCTGGGGTATGGCTGCCGTTTATAATTTTCCCAACAATGTGTATACCAGACAGTGCCTTGATTGACTCGTTTTCATGAAAATGGTGTTTAACAGAGATGCCAGAAAGTTGGGTCCTGCTGAGTAGTGGGCCTAGAGCAATGGTGGGCAGGAGTGTGATAAAACATCTGTGGTGGGGCCATGTAGATCTGTCATTGGATTCCAAATGGCTTGTGACTGACATGGTGAAGCCAGCAGACCCTTATATGTAAAGGCACCTTGTTACATAGAAAGGTTTCATGACATTGTTCAGAATCAGGTTGCTATGGTCAAGGGGGCAAGCTATGTGGGATAGAAGCCTGGTTCTTGTATTCTTCTGCAGACCCTGACCCACCACACGTGACAGAAATCCCTCCCGCACTGTGTCCCCGTTGAACTCCTTGTATTTCGTGAAGCAAATACCCAACTCCCAGTACAGCAGCAAGAAACACCACGAAAATAGAGGATGACCATATGGATTCAATGTCCACACAGGGAAACATTTAGCCCCCAGGGGCCACAGTTTACCTACAATGGAAAATTCAGCACTGCTGTCTCATGTTCATTGGAAAATAAGAAACCATGTCCTCCAGGTCACATTGATGCAGACCCAGCTTTTATGGTGTCACTATAAAGGAAGCTAAAGCTCCTGACAACAACATATATTTCAAGTGCCCAACCTCACAGGCAGTTTCTCAAGAAGTCTCTAGGCCAGCAGACCTTCATGTTTGTGGAGGGTTTACCCTGTCCCTTACTTTTGGAAACTCCTCTACCACTTCTAAGGTTGTGAACTCCTGATCATATTCCATTCTATATATGTATTCACGGATTTTCTAACTCTTCTCCTCTGATTGTGTCATACTTGGGCCGTAGGTGTTGTCAAGGCATTGTTCTGAATGAGAGTGGGAAGATTTTTGTGTAGCACATATTTACATACACATTGGATTCATTTTTCAATTTTCCATTCAAAATACTGAATCCCTGACACTAACACATACCCTACTAGACTCTGACTACTAATCCTAATATGATGGAGAAATATAACCCAAACAGAATAGAAATACAAGCAGTTGAGAGGAGGCATGGCGTATAGTTGGTCTTGCCTTTTGCATGATATAGGGTAGGAGTTATAAATCTTGTTAATTTTTTGTTGAAATAGTCCTCCATGTGTTTTTAAAGTTAACACATATGTGAATTTCTGTCTCCCTTTTTCTGTAGCCAATTTAGCACATGTATTTTTATATGCACATATAAAATCCTACCTGGTATCACACGTACATTTTTGTGAGGTGGCTAACTTGGGAGATACAAAGTATGAGAAGAGATCACTCCTCCTAAATATTTTTGGAACTGAAAATTCAAACTATGAGTGAGCTTCTTAGTTGAAAAACATTATACATAAATCCATGTTTAGTAAAATTAATATTTTTGGATCTGTGAATGATATATATTTCATGATGAATTTTGATTGGCATATATATTGCTAATTTCTAATGTATCTGTGATATAAATATATATATATATATATATATATATATATATATATATATATATATAATTTTCAAAATATGAAATATATGTGTCTTATTATACACTCCCTAAATAATTCACTCATGTTCATGTATGTGGTTTTATAATCAACTTTTCATAAGATTGTTTTTAGAAATATTCATCCACCTGAAATACATATTTGTTTCCTAGAACTGAAAACTCACTTCAGTGAATGGTGCAAACAAAGCCTTATATTTCTACAGTAACTGACCCAATTTAACATCAATGAAAGTAGATTTCTATGGGACATGATGTGTATTTTGATGTTCATTTTAATTCAACACTGGTACATTACTATTTCTTCGTTTTTATACATCGTAGAATATACATTTCATCCACAAGTTCACAAATTGAAAGACATTTGTAACACATTCAATCACTTCCTGCTTCAGAACACATGTATTCCTCCTTGTTTTTGACTGGTTATTTCATGAGACTTCTTTCCAAACACATTATTTTCGATTTCCATAATCAATTTGGAAGCAAAACTCACACACATTTTATGATAAACTACAACCCTAATATTACCATTAGATGTATAACTGGTTGGAATGAATATATGTATATCAATGTAAGATTTCCTGTGTATTTTGGGATATCAATTTATTCCAATTTCTAAATTTGGAAACAATTATATTATTTATTCACAGTATGGTCTATTCATGCATTCTCTCTATATTCATACACACATGGTACACCTATTTGTGCCCCCAATACTAATTTATATCTCTTCAAAATATTGCTCTCAGAAATGGTGCAACAAATACTCATGTCACCTGATCTACATATACATTTTATCACAGTAATATTCTGGCCACAAAATGCAAAGTCACACTTACGACTGTACCAAAGCCTAAATGAAATGTGAGTATTGATTATGAACATCACCCATGTCCAGGTTGCCTAATGCTCTCAAATGTCAATCCTATTGGTGACTACAAATTTGTTTCTTCCTAATATTATTTATTCAAACTCAAGCCTGTTGAAAATGTCTAATCCTATCGATCACTTTATCATTTGCCTGATTTTCTAATGTCTCTATTGATATCTGCTTTCATACATATTTTCCCCAGTTCATCATTGTGACTGAGTCTTCACATCTGCTGACATTTACATTTTCTCTCTACCCGAAACCCTATTGCTAAAGAACTTTTTGTCCAAATCCTATACTCACTCTTTTTCCTAATCCTACCAACTATCTTCCTAATCCTACCAACTATCCTTTTTTGACTGGATATTTTCTTTGACATTCAATCATCCAAGTTACAAGGTCCTATGCCATTGTGTATAGATTTATCTGAGACACATGTACAGAACATAATTCAAACCTAAGTATCCCAATCAAGGATCCAATTCCCTTCTGGGCTTCAAATCTTACCTAGATTTCTGTTTTCATACATATATTTCCCCTCTATATATTCTTATAAATATCGCAGGTTCCCAATAACATTATTCATCCAGCAGAATGATTCCTAAGCCAAATCAAACATGTTATTAACCCTAACCATACTCTGTTCCCTCAATCTAACTTTACAGAAAAGCAGGGACAGAGTTGGTCTTACAATACAGGAATGTAAGAAATCTTCCACCCGCTGAGAAACAAAAAGGTCCATGCAGAAATGAACCCTGGGGAAGATATAGGAAGCTATGATGGACCTGAGAGAGCAAAAGTCATCTTCCACGACAAACAACCTGGTCAGGATGAAGGGGTGTGTCTGAAGCAGTCTCTCTTTTCTTAATGTAGAGAAGATGGACAATACCAGGCCTGTGTGGAGAGCTGTTCCCGGGTGCCTATGTTTGATATACCATTCAAACTTGTGAAAGTGTCACAGGAAGTAGGGGCAGACTCCATCAATTGGGACACTTGGAAGCAACTGTTAGGACAAAGTGGTTGCCAAGGCAGTGACCTCATTCAGTTCCTGAAGGAAGTGACCTACATCACTTTCTTGGTGATGGAACTCTCTGAACTAGGGATCCAGGAAGCCAGGCACCAAGAGGCAGTCCCAGTCCCAGTCCCAGTGGCCTCACATGTTTGGATTTACCAAGGACAGCATCAGTCTTTCTTGGTAACTACTGATGTGAGGATGGCCAAATGCCAGGAAGGTCTGAAGAGGGGCCTTTCCTGAGTAAGCAGGTAGTGTCTCACCACTGGCACCTGACAACATCACAGTGTTGGCCAAGGAGTCCAGATCTGACATAGGACAGTCCATTTTGGAGTAACATACTATGGCCCATCAGTCAGAGGACACTCTGGATAGTCATAGACCTACTTGGGGGAAGGAGGTGACTTTGTGGGTGTGTGTGTGAGTTTGTGGTTTTGTCTAATGATCTGAGAATAGGTAGGAAAGTCGGTTTGTTAGGATTGGAGTGGACTGTTTCTAGTAAGTCTTTTGACAATGTGAGTGTTTCTATGTCTGTTTATCCCACTGTGTCCGTGGTTGTAGACATTAGAAAATAGAATGCATCAATGGATGTGTCCTGAATAGTAGAAAGCTTCACAACATTCATCCTGCCCAATTTATGAATGGATTTTGGCTTGCCTAATGGATGGGCAAAAACCACTGTCTTCCTAAATTCCTGTTTTCTTCTTGAATTCTGGCCACTCGCCAGAATAGGCTCATGGTTTTGTTTCCAAGACATGTACCACCTCCAAGCTCTGTGACATGGCTATGTACTGGATAGCTGAAGGGAATGGGATCATCTCGGAAAACTCAGATATCATTCCAGAAACCCTGCCTTGGGCGATTTGCTTACCTATTGTTCTGTTGCCCTGAATGTCAGAAAGGTCTTTGCCTCAGGCCACCCCTTTGTGAAGCCTGAAGAAAACGGTTTTCAATGGAAATTAATGGGCATCAGCTGTAGATCTTTGCTTAATTGCTTTGGAAAGGGATGTGTCTGCATCAGACTCTTGACCATGTGTGAGGTTGTTGAATAGATTCTCAGCACCTGATGGATCTAACGAACAATTACATGTGTGCTTCCAAAACCAAAATGGCCAAAAAAGCAGTCATTGTGGACGAAGTCTCTCGCTTTCCTCTGTAAGATTGCTGATCTCCATCAAGTGAAAATAGGGATCCTTTTTGTCAAATGAGTTCTTCAATCCCTGCAGAGGATAGCCCATAGGTGCTTGGGTTTTCTCATGATTCCAATTCACATAAAGAATCTATACCCGAGAGTCAGGAGGCCTCAAATTGGAGAATCAGAGCAGTATTTACGGCAGGCTTATTTGATCACTCCTGGTTCTCAGGAAGGGTGTCCAGGCAACCCTGACTTTAGGCAAATGACGGGCAAGGGAGGATATTTTGTACACTGTCTTGGGCTGAGTCCCTCATGGAAACCTCCAGCCACAGGTTATGATGAGTGTCTATATGGAAGAAGATGAGGGCCTTGTGGGTGTGTTTTGGTTTTAATTGTGGTCATTTGTTTGGCGGTCGGAAGTGATGACTGGGTCTATCTGGGCTTGAACTCTGGTGTGATTCCCCTTAGAGTCTGAGTTCTGGAACTGATCTCAGAGAAATATTGCCATAAACTGCATTCAGATTTTAGGAGGCCACGCATGGGATTTGCCCTTGGAAACTGAGATCAAATACCAGGGTGGCTTTCCACAGAGCCTTGGAATATCAGCTAGGATATCACATGATTTTATTCTGAAAGATTTGGCAGCCATAGTTGACAGTCAGAACACCCATGGACGTCACATTAAAGACCTCAATGGGCCTGGCTTCATGTGACCTTTTGACCACTCTATGGGAAGACTTGCCTGTGAGATTTCTCCACAGAATTCATTGAAAATAGCTTCCTCACATTTAATAGTTCCTGAATAAACTGAAACCCACAGTGCCTCCAACTTCATCCAAGAAAAATGGATAGATAAATACAATGAAATCTTTGAAATTCCCTTAACCAGGTGGCACTGGAGAACCTTTAGATGTCTTGTTGCTGATCATGAGTGTACCAGAGAATGCCATGATTGACCGGGTTTCATGAAAATGGTGTAGAAAAAAGATGCCAGTAAGTTGGAGCCTGCTGAGTAGTGGGCCTATTGCAGTGGTGGGTAGGTGTGTGATAATACATATGTGGTGTGGCCATGAGGATTTGCCATTGCTTTCCAAATGGTTTGTGACTGACATGGTGCAGCCAGCAGACCCTTCTATGTAAAGGCATCATGTTATATGGAGAGGTTTCTGGGCTAAGTTCAGAGTCAGATTTCTAAGGACAAGGGGGCAAGCTCTGTGAGATAAAAGCCTGGTTGGTGCATTCTCCTTCAGACCCTGACCCACCACAAGTGACAGAACTCCCTCCAACACTGGGTTCCAGTTGAACTCGTTGTATTTCATAAAGCATATACCAAACTCCCAGTACAGCAGCAAGAAACACCACAAAAAGTGGAGGATGACCAAATGGCTTCACAGTCCACACGGGGAGACACTTAGCATCCAGTGGCCACAGTTTACCTACAAACAGAAAATTCAGCACTGCTGCCTCATGTTCATTAGAATACAAGAAACCATGTCCTCCAGGTCACATAAATGCAGACTCAGCTTTGATGGTATCACTAGAAAGGAAGCTAAAGCTCCTTACAACAACATATATTTCAAGTGCCCAAACTCAGAGGAAGTTTCTCAAGAAGTGTTTAGGCCAGCAGAGCTCCATGTTTTTGGAGTGATTACCTGTTAGACCAGGACACAAGAAAAGACCACTGACTCTAATTAAAATCAAATTAAATTAAGCTTATTATTTCCACTGGCTGTGCTGCCTCTCCCTCACAAAATGTCGGGAATAAGACAGCAACCCCAGCTTTCCTACAGGCAGCTTAATAGCCCAGAAAATTACACAAAAGTGGGTTTACAGATAACAGAACTCTGACAAACATCACACTAATGGCAGTCTACATTTTTTTTGCTGTCCCTACATCAGAGTTCATGAAGACCATTAGAGCCTCAGAGAGGGTTGTTGTCTCGCCAGAGAAGGCAAATATTTATGATGTGTCACTAAAGTTTCAGAGAGGGCTGCTATCTGGTCAGAGAGCCGGGCATGGGTGAGTTCCAGGCGTGGGCAGGCATTCCAAGCAGGTTTAAAATTTGAAGTGATTTATGCTAAAGCCAAAATTATCTTTTCATGGCTTTTTGGCAAGATGGCTTCCAATTTTAATTAAAGATCAAGTTGGGTCTATCATTCCCCCCTTTTCTTTGTGTCCCTTTCAAATCTTTGATAGATTACGGGAAGAGCACTGAGGAAATTTTAATCCCTCAGGTAAGAGTCTCCAAATTTTTAGAACTCACCCAAAACCGATCTCCCTGATTTTACCTGACTTAATTAATTACTTATATTGATAGTCTATTTATCTTTCTCTCCATTGTTTTAAGAAGAGTGGTGTCACTCATTTTTTCTTCTTCTGACCTGAGACAGGGTGACATGAGTGGGCATGGCATGAGGGACATGAGTTGCCTTTTAGAAGTCAGTTGAGGGACATGAGTTGCCTTTTAGAAGTCAGTTCGGTTTGAAGTCTGATTGGGGAAGAACAGGTTGTAAAGTCATCTGGGGATGGGTTCTTCTATGAGAGAAACAAAAACCATGAGTACTGAAAAAATGTTGCAGCAGCTGGAACATGTCACTGTATAGAAGTTCCATCACCAGTCTTTAATATCCCCAGTTATCCAGACTGTCAACTTAACTTGTACTGTTACACTTGTCCCTCCCCATAAGATACAGTTTAATAATTTAATGTCATCTGATCTTGTAAAATCTTTTTACTAGTATGACCTCTGTGTCTCTTAGAGAAACCTTTAATTCTGTTACTCAGGGATGGATAATTGTACTAGCAAACACCAAGCCTACCTGTGTAGGTTAGGAATATCTGTAGGCCTTAAACTGAAAACTTATCCCTGTGGCAGGTCTTCTTGATAGTCTCTTTTTATAAGTATAAGGCATTCCTTTCTGAGAATTCTTCTTTGTAGCCACCAGTCTTACTTATTTTGGGAGGCAAACATAAAGTGCATACCTTAAAATTATATTATTATTATTATAATTTAAAATGCCCAGGAATGGATGTATTTTGTTCTTAACTGTCTTTGCTAAGTGTTTAAGATGAAGCAGTCAAACTGACTTTTGTTTCCATCTATTGTTAACAGTCAGCTGAGCTTTTATGGGAGTCAATTCTGGGGAAACTTGAGAGCAGATTCTCAGTTCTGCTAGTGCCATTTGCGCTAGGTGGGTCCAGATCTTGCTTGACCATTTGGCTTCCCTCAGAAGCATCAGGGATGTCTCCTTTCTTTGATGACTCTCCTCTTCGAAACAAATACCCTGATTGGCTTTCTGTTCTCCAGTGGTCTCATTAATCTCCCTGATCAGGAGGAGGTTATGTGGCTCAGAGTTTCAAAGCTCTTTAGAGAAGTTCCCTGTTCCCTGGATTCAGACTGACTCAGAGGGCAAAAGGCAAATATTGGTTTTCTTGGCGCTTTTCATTTAACTTTAATTTTAAATCCTAATCTTAAACATCCAGCAAATAAATTTTAACAGCCTTATATTAAGAGTACTGGGCTTTAATGTCTATAACTATATCATTATCTTTTTATTAATTGGGATCTGTATTTTTCTGTCTGTATTGTAAGTAATGACTTATTATCTTGAATAAACCCATGTTGTGTTCTTAAAGCAACACGTTTGTAAAACAGTAACAGAGAATCTTTAGATCACTTATAAAATAATTTCAAAATAAAATTAACAAAAGTAAAAATACTTAGCTTGTGTAATAGCTACCCTGAATTTTTTGGCTGAGTTATACATTATATCCCCTGTTTGAGATCCTAGGAATATTGACCTTAAAAAAACCAACTTTTTAACATAACTTTAAAGAAATATTATCTGACCTACTGGTTTTGTAGTCATTCTCACATGTAGTAAGATGGGACACAGAGCCTTATTTCAGGTAAGGCAGGGCTCTTTATAAATCTTAAGTATTTTAGTTCTAAAGATAATCTTTATTTATAAATATCATTTGACAAAGTTTACATAAATTGTTTGAGGTCACATGAACATTAGCTAACACCATATGATATCACATTTAAAACATGAATTAAAGAAAGGCTGAAAGTTTTTAACCTTTACATCGATTAGGCTCTCATTAACTAAAAAATACATTTAAATTTTTCCCCAATGGAAAAAGTAACATAAAAGTTTACATATCTTATTGATAACAGGTAAATAAATCCCCAATATATTTTTTTACCATAAAACTTCAGAGCACCAGCTTGATATAATGCTCTTTTAAAGTTTCTACCTTACAGACTTGAATACATATAAGATATGAAAACATTGATAGCATCACAATTACATTGATGTTTCTACATTAACCAAGTTTAGCTTTTAAAGCAATGGCAGTACAGTGCTCTAAAATAACAGTTTTATTTAGTCAGTTGTTTAATTTTTATGGTTGCTTGCTCTAGAGAAAATAAAACTTAATAAACACAACGTTATGGGTAAACTTATGTTTTAAGAAATTTCTGTCTCATTAACACATGACTGATTTTTATATTCTTATACAGACTTTAATAAAAACTTATTCAGACCTTAGTAAATCAATCAGATATCTAACAAAAGTACTCATGAATGAGTAATCCCAATCAAATTTACTTTATTTATTTATCAAAATATTAGAGAAATGTATTGACAGTGTAAACCATTTTTATGTTGAAGGAAAGGTCCTAGTACCAAGGCATATTAGACATTTTGTAGATATTAATATTTTATTAGATTTTTGAACACCTAGAAAAATTTGTAAGCTTAAATTTAAAGACATTGATTTTTATCTGTTTATCCAATTTAAATTGAAACATTTAAATCACGTGAATTAAAGATCTTTGGATCTCCTATTTAAATTTGTTTAAATGAGCGCTTTTTTATGAGCGCTCCTTGTATATGTTAGTTTGTGTATCATATATATGATATACGGACATATGTATATATAGACATACAACACATAACAAAAGTGTGCACACATAATAATAGTAAAGGCCTTGTAGCTTTTCTCAGGTGAAATCTCCATTGCAATGTTTCAAAATGTCTACAGTTGGTCAAAGATAGAACTGATCTGAAAAACATTAACCTAGGTCTGTATGCTCAAAATCATGAGCTCAAAAAAAAAAGTATCTAAGGAAAAAAAAAGAGTCCTAGAAAAAGTGACTGGCTAGTAATTAGTAAATACCATACAATTTACCTTTTTTTCCCCCTTAGGCCTCAAATCAGTCTCCTACTAAGATTGCAGGCTTCTTTCATTTACATTTCAACATAAGTCATGGCTGATGTCTGGAAGGAGCAGGAAAAACTGCTATTCTGAGCAGACACCTCAGGCCTAAGGCATTTTAACCATAATTTTGAGGTTCGGATGTTGAAAATTATGATATAAATTTAAGATACAATTCACAAAATTTTATATCTTTACATCTTGTTTTGTCAACAGATACCATTCTATGATTTACTATCCTTGTCCAAATTAATGCACTGATACACACAGCGATATTTTCCCAGGCTATCCAATTCAAAATTGGTGAAAAAAAGACTGTATGATTGGGAAGTTACTTGCCAACTTGGAAGTAGAGTTCTTCAGTTTTCCATCCTAAGTATTTAAGTTCTCTGGCATGAATTATCTGAAATCATAAACTAAACAATTACCTAAACCCGATTTTTAACTGCAAGATTGTGCAATTCTTCAAAAACCCATTCAGATACCAGATTGTTAAAATAAAACATCATCATTTAGACACACATTCAGCTAAGATCATTTCCAAGAAACAATTTATAATATCAACACATTATTGCACATGTCTTAAAGGGCCAGATACAAAGACACAAGACAGACAGAAAGGAGGTCCAGACTATGGCTGTCAGAGAGAACCCATTAAACCAGAGCAGATAAGAGAAAAATCTCCTACACCAGTGTGCACCATAGATATCCACAGGGGGGGGGGGACCACATGTTTTAACAGAGGGGCAACCTGAAATGTAAAATAAAGTGTCTCCATGGTGACTTCACTGCATTTAGTGTCCCCTTTTTCTTTTTCTCTTTTTTAACAAGACAGAGGTGGCATAATTCTTACAGTGCGGAAAGGAAGGAGGTAATTCCCTGAATCAACAGGGCTTTGGCAGCTGCTGGGAGTCCCTCAGTCCTTCCTTTTACTTACAGGATTAGCTTCTCTTGTTCAGTTCCACACCAAGCATGCTTCATCTCCTAATATTCCAGTAGACAGCTCTCACAAAGTTCCGGGGAGGAGGGGGGGTACCAAATTTGTAAATTAAAGTTCGATTCCTGAACTTGAAGCCAATTAATACCAATTTAATAATGAGGACTGAGTTTTGAGAAAAAGAAAAAGGGAGGTTTATTGCTTTGTGAACAAAGGAGAAACACAGGGGACTCTGCCAAATGTTGTGACTCTCTTGATCTGGAGCGACAAGGGGTTTTAAAGGAGTTTCACTTGTTAACCTGGGAGATGCTCAGTTCTTAGGTCCCCAGCAAGCATTGCCCTCTGCAATGGGTGTGCTCCAGGCAGCCAGCTAGGAGCTTCTGTCATCCTGCTTAACAAAAGGGGGTAAAGTTCATCGCAGTTCCCTAAAACACAGTCCAAAGGGGTGTCAGGCTTACTCTCTTTATTACCCATTTTTACGTCCAAAATACTTAAGCTTTTACCACTGAAATCACACAACAAAACAAACAAAAACAAACAAACAATCAAAAAATAGAAGACAAAACAAAACACAAAAAACAGAAAACCAGCGCCTAAACAGAAAAACAGTGGAACAGTGCAACATCTTGCTATAGCTCCAGGGTAGGAGCGCGTGCGTGCCTGTCGGCCCCTCTCTACAGTTCCAGAGGAATTCCCTACAGAACAGAACAGAGGACAGAAAGATTCTCGTTACTCTCCTGGAAAGGAGTATATGTGAGCCTCCCCAGGCCACATCTCTGTCATCAGAAAAGATCTCCCTTAACCGGATATCAGATGTTATAAAGGCACCACTTACCTATGGAGGACTCCTCCACCAGGTGCTTGCTAATAGTTTTAGTGCAGAGGTTCACTGCAGTGCTCCCCAGACTAAAGGCTCTCTTCCTAATATAGAGAAGATGGACCAAATCAGGCCTGTGTGGAGAGCTGTTTCTTGGTGCCTATGGTTGATATACCATTCTAATTTGTGAAAGTGCCACAGAAAGTAGGGTAAGCCTCCTTCTCATGGTACGCTTGAAAGCAACTGTTTGGACAAAGTGGTTGCCAAGGCAGTGACCTCATTCAGTTCCTGAAGGATGCAACCTCACCTCACTTCCTTGGTAATGGAACTCTCTGAACTTGGGATGCAGGAAGCCAGGCACACAGAGTCAGTCCCAGTCCCAGTCCTAGTGGTCTCACTTGATTCAATTTAGCAAGGACAGAGTCAGTCTTTCTTGGTACCTACTGATGTGAGGATGGCCAAATGCCAGGAGTACTCTGAAGAGGGGCCTTTCCTAAAAAAGCAGGTACTGGCTCACAGCTGGCTCCTGACCACTTCACAGAGTTGGACATGGAGTCCAGATCTGAGACAGGATAGGCCATATCGGGGGAACATAGTATGGCCCAGCAGTCAGAGGACACTCCGGATAGTGAGAGACCTATTTGGGGGAAGGAGGTGCCTTTGTGGGTGTGGATGTGTGTTTGTGGTTTTGTCCCATGTTCTGAGAATAGGTAGGAAAGTCGGTTTGTTTGGTTTGGAGTGAACTGTTTCTAGTAAGTTGTTTAACAAGGCGAGTGTTTCTATGTCTGTGTATCTCACTGTGTCCATGGTTGTAGACATTAGAAAAAGAGAATGCATCAATGGATGTTTCCTGTCTAGTAGAAAGTTTCCCAGCATTCATCCTGCCCAATTTATGAATGCACTAGGGCTTGCCATATCGATGGGCAACACCTGCTATCTTCCTAAGTTCCTGTTTTCTTCCTGAAATCTAGCCACTCTCCAAAATAGGCTCATGCTTTTGAGTTCACGATATGTACCACCTCCAAGCACTGTGACATGGACATGTACTGGATAGCTGAAGGGAATGACAAGCATCTCAGAAAACTCAGATATCAATGTGACCAGGAAAGTCTCAGTGGAGAAACCCTGCAATGGGCCTTTTGATTGCCTATTTTTCTGTTGCCCTGAATGTCAGTAAGTTCTTTGCCTGAGGCCACGCCTTTGTGAATCCTGAAGAAAACAGTTTTCAAACGGAAATGAATGGGCATCACCTGTGGCTCTTTGCTTAATTGCTTTGTAAAGGGATGTGTCTGAATCAGCCTCTTGGTCCTGTGTGAGCCTGTGGCTTAGATTCTCAGCACCTGATGGATCTAAAGAACGATCCCATGTGTGGATCCAAAATCAAAATGGCCAAAAATCAGTCACTGTGGATGAAGTCCCTCACATTCCTCTGTAAGGTTCCTTACCTACATCAAGTGAGAATAGGGATCCTTTGGGTCAAATGAGTTCTTCAAAGCCCTGCAGATGCTAGCCCATAGGTTCTTGGGTTTTCTTATGAATCCAATTCAAATAAAGAATCTAAACCCCACAGTCAGTAGGCCTCAAATTGGAGAACAGAGCTGTATTAATGGCAGACCTGTTTGATAACTCCTGGTTCACAGGGAGGGTGTCCAGGCAGCCCTGACTATTGGCAAATGAGGGGAAAGGGAGCTTATTTGGAACACTGTCTTGTGCTGCGCCTCTCATGGAATCCTCTTGCCAGAAGTTATGGTGAGTGTCTATATGGAAGAAGATGAGTGGCATGTGGGAGTGTCTTGGTTTAATTGTGGTCATTTGTGTGGCCGTTGGAAGAGATAATTGGGTCCACCTTGGCTTGAACTTTGGTGTGATTCCCCTTAGAGTCTGTGTTTTGGAATTGACCTCCGAGAATGTATAAGATCCTATGCCATTTTATATCCATATTTCTGGGACATCACTACAGAATGTAATTCAACGCTAAGTATACCAATCAAGAGTCCAATGAACTTCTGGGCTTCAAATCTTACCTATATTTCTGTTTTCATACTTATATTGAAAGGTTAATAAAATAGGTACTTGTCACTTCTTGATTTTTTGTATGCTTAACAAAACACTGTTGAAATCTTGAGAACTGTTTGCTATTCTTGTTCCCAGAATGTGCTGTCCCCAACTGCCAAACTGCAGAATGTACTCGGTCAACCAGTTGCACGCAAACCGCCCACTCGCCCTTACCCATCAATAAACTTCCCTCCCTGCCCTCTCCAAGGAAAATATATAAGCACTTCTTAAGCTGTTCTCAGGGCTCTCTGCTCTATTCAAGAGAGCTCTGAGCCCTTGCATGCCGGACTCCCAATAAAGCCTTTGCTGTTGCATGAGACAGTCTCTTGGTGGTCTCTTCAACCGACCCTCGCCCGATCTTTACATCTCGTGGCCCCAGTGAGATCCGGCAGCCGCAGATGAAAGACCCCCAACGGGCTCCTCTGGGGGTAAATAAGGCCCCTCTTTCTGGTTTCAGGATTCAGGTTAGGGTTTCACAAAATGGCTATTGGTAAAGAGCGTGAGCTCTCTCCCACGGTGACTGACACACATGTCACAGAACCACAGGCCATGTCCCTGGGGGATGAACTCATGAAATCGAGGAACAATAGTCTCCTTGATTCAGTGATATTTTGTTTTGGATTCGGTATTGCCAGTCCATCATGTTTTGCTGGCTACTCAGTCCTGGTCTCAGTATTGGACATCCATTGCCTGTCTTTATTGTCTTGTCTTGTCTGTGTCATGTGTCATTGCTTTTATTGTCTGTGTATATTTCATTATGGGACAGAGCACTTCAATGCCTCTGTTCCTGACCCTTGATCACTAGACCAAAGTCTGCTTAAGGGCTCAGAATCTTTCTTTTTCAGTAAAATGCCGGATCTGGCAGATTCTGTGTCTCAGAATGACCCACCGTTGTAGTCGGATGGCCCCTAGAAGGATCTTTCTACTTCGCACTAATTTGAAAAGTTCGAGATATTGTCTTTTAGCAGGGGCCACGTAGACATCCAGATCAACAGCCATATATCTTAACTTGTCAGGACCTCTACAAATCTCCTCCTCCAAGGATGAAGCCTTTCCTTGTCCCTGCACCCGCTCCTACTCCTTCCCCCACGATTCTATCTCTTTAACTCTCTGCTCCGTCTCTTTCACCCTCTGTTCTCCATGAGTCTCAAGACTCTACTGGACTCTCCTCCCCCTCCTTATCCTCTGCCTTCATCCCCCAATTCCCAACACCCTCTAAGTGATTCCCTTCCTGCTGACTCAGCCTCTCCACCATTCAAAGAAGCTAGGATGGCCCAGCACCATCCAGATGACTGTCCCGTGGCACACAGAGCCCCTCCTTCCCTGGAGGAAGCTGGCCCGGCTAAAAGAACTCAGAGAACTCGCCAACGTTTTTACACCTGCCTACTTGGGATAACTGCCAACAACTCCTAGGGACTTTCTTTATGACAGAGGAATAAGAGAAAAACCTCCAAGAAACTAAAAAAAAAATCCTCGGACCTGATTGGCGACCAACACAACTTCCCAACATAATCAAAGCCAGCTTACCCTTAAACCAAACCAACTGGAACCCCAAAACCTTTGAAGATAAAGAGCATCTGTCCAATTATTGCCTGGCTCTAATAGCGGGTCTCCAAGGGGCTACTAGGTGACCAACTAATTTGGCCATGGTAAGAGAAATTATTCAAAGGCCTGATGAATCTCCCTCTTTGTTTCTAGAAAGAATTATGGAGGCATATAAGAGATATACTCCTTTCGATCCTCAGGCAGCGGATCAAAATTCATCTGTAACGATGGCCTTAATTGGGCAAGCTGCCATGGATATTAAAAAAATTTAAAAGAGAGATTTAGTCACAGAAGCCGAGAAAATATACTATAAGAGAGAAACAGGGAGAAAGAAAGGGAGCGAAGGAAGGATGAGAGAAGCAAAAGACAGACTAAGGGATTGACCAAGATCCTGGTCACAACAAGAAAGAGGCCAGAAATTAAGACGTAAGGTGACAGTAAGGGATACCTGGGGCCATGCCAGAGGCCACCCCTGGCCTCAGATCAATGTGCCTACTGTAAAAAAAAAGGACACTGGGCCAAAGAGTGCCCTATAAAGAGACAGCCACGCCAGCCAGCCATTCTGACTCTGGAGCATGACTAAAAAAGTTGGGGCTCAGATCACTTCCCCTAGCTCAGGGTAACTTTTGAAATGTAGCGGACCCCAGTAAACTTTGAAATGAAAACAGGAGCAGTATACTCAGCCCTTAAGGCCCCATTGGGCCCTCTATCAAATAAAAGGTCTTTAGTTCAAAGAACTAATGGCAGTAAATATTGGGCTTAGACTACTAAGAGGACCATGGACCTTGGGAAAGGAAAAATCTATCACTCCTTCCTAGTAATCCAGGAATGCCTGGACCCATTGATGGGCAGAGATCTGCTCACCAAGCTCTTGGCCTAAATAACTTTTAACCCTGAAGGCCCCCAAATGAAATTTCTAAATTCTTCAGTAAAAACTCCTATAGTCACGGCTTTAACTATATTAGTAGAAGATGAACATCCACTCTTCACACCCCCCAAGACTGATCAAACAGGCAAGCTACACCAGAAATGGATAACAGATTACGCAGATGCCTGGGCAAAAACTGCTGGGTTAGGCCTGGCCGTGAAACAACCTCCAATAACAGTGGAGTTAAAAACCTCAGCCTCCCCAATCAATGTCAAATAATATCCTCTAAGCAAAAAAAGCTAAAGATGAGATAAGGCCCCATATTCAGAAATATCTGGACTTAGGGCTCCTAAGGCCCTGTCAATTGGCCTGGAACACTCCCCTGCTACTAGAAAAAAAAGGCCAGGAACCGGGGACTATTGTCCTGTTAAAGACCTAAGAGAGATCAACAACAGAGTGCAGGACATTCACCACATGGTACCTAATCCGTACAATCTGCTTAGCACTCTGAACCCTGAGCGGAAATGGTATACTGTTCTGGACTTAAAAGATGCTTTCTTTTGCTTGCCTCTGCATTAAGATAGTCAGTTGCTGTTTGCTTTTGGGTGGGTAGACCCAGAAACCTGAACGTCTGGTCAACTAACTTTGACTAGACTCCCACTGGGGTTCAAAAACTCCCCCACTCTCTTTGATGAAGCCCTCCACAGAGATCTCAGCAATTTCAGAACTATGCACCCCAAATCACCCAGCTTCAATACGTGAATGACCTGCTACCGGCAGCCAACACCAAGGAAAACTGTGAGTCTGGGACCCAAGCACTATTATATGAGCTTGCTCAACTTGGGTATAGAGTTTCGGCCAAAAAAGCCCAAATTTGCTAGCATGAAGTAATCTTCCTGGGCTGTTACCTTAGGGGCAGTAAACGATGGCTCACTGAGCCCAGAAAACAAACCATTGTGTAGATACCACCCCCATCTAACAGGAGACAACTCAGAGAGTTTCTTGGGACTGCTGGCTTTTGCAGGTTATGGATACCTAGGTTTGCGTCTTTAGCTGCTCCTTTATACCCGGTGTTAATGGGAGATGCCTAATTCCAATGGACCCCTGATCACCAGGAAGTTTTTGATAACATCTATGGACACTGACACTGAACGCCTCAACTTCACTGAGCTCAGGCTGCAATTACAGAAAGCCCTACACTACGTTAAAAATGTACACCAACTCACTCACCTTGGTTCAATGAAACTGCAGGCATTCCTGTAGGATTAAGAACAGAGTTTTCCACTAACCGACTCACAGCGAAAGGAAATAACTGAACGGGTAACAAAAGCCTGTCGAGTCCGTCAATTGGTTAATGCTTACCCTTCCAGTTTCCTAGAGGAAAGCACCTACGAGGAACCAGAAAACGACAATTTTGGGAAGTGGACAATAGTGAAATTAAGCCAGCAACGTATGGACTTAAATATCTCCTAGTCTTTGTAGATACATTTTCAGGATGGACTGAAGCCTTACACACAAACACACACACACACACAAAAACAACCAAACTGCACAAATGGTTTTCAAGAAGATCCTGAAAGATATTTCTCCAAGATACGGTCTGCCTAAGGCAATAGGGTGTGATAATGGACTGGTGTTCATGGCTCAGGTAAGTCAGGTGTTCACTGGGACCCTGTGGATTAATTTGAAGTTACACTATGCTTATATACCCCAGAGCTCAGGACAGGTAGAAAAAATAAATAGAACCATTAAAGAGACCTTAACGAAATTAAGCTTAGAGCCCGGCATAAAAGATTGGATTATGCTCCTGCCTTATGCACTGTTTCATGCGAGAAATACTCCCTCTCTTTCTTTGTGTAACCTCACCCCCTATGAAATTCTCTATGATGCCCATCATCCAGTAAGGAACCTAACCCCAACTCTAAGGCCTAGCGATCACTTCCACACCCCCTTGCTTGACAGACTTAAAGTCATTGAAAGAACTCAGCGATACCTGTGGAAACAGCTGGCCACTGCCTACCAACCTTGGGAGGAGGAGACTCTAAGTCAATATCAAGTAAGAGACTTCGTCTACATAAGACAACATCAGGTGTCATCCCTGGAACCCCACTGGAAAGGAACATACCAGGTGCTACTTATAAAACCTAAAGCGGTAAAAGTAGACGGAATCACTTTTTGGATCCATGCCTCTCATCTCAAGCATTCGCTGTGTCCAGACTCTTGTTGGAAACTGGAAAAGCCTGCTAACCATTTCAAATTGCGTATTCGCTATGTGGATAAGACTATAGACTCTCCCCTTGGCCACCAGTAGTTCTAACCCTCATCATTCCGTTCAGCAGCAATGGCTGATCACAAATCCTACTAGACAAGAAGTATGGTCTATCTCGCATGCAGCCCCCTTAGAGACCTGGTGGCCATATATCCACCCAGACATTTGTCAGCTCGGTATAGGTCTTTCCTATTGAGATATCCCTGATGAAGAGGATCCCACTAAAATTCCATTAAATCTCTTCTGTACCATAGATAATGGAAACAAACATTATGGATGCAGGGACACGCGAGACAGATTCAGGTTGGCTAGCCTACATTACTATGTTTGCCTAGCGGACTATCAAAGGCACAAACAGCCACGGCTGTGTCGGGGAGAAGCCGACTTCTTGTGTAAGTCAAGTGAATGTGAGCATACAGGGGCTGCCTGGTGGAACCCAAACTCCTCATCAAATTCAGTACACAGCATTGGCCATATTACCAATTAGACAACCAAATACTATGGCCCCCAGAGGGTTCTCTAGATCCTCAAATTCTCCGTGACATTTTTAACTTTGGCAAGTTCTCAAAAGGGGGAAATTTCCCTATGTGGAATCCTTTTCCCTCCTTTGCTCACATCCTGTACTATGCTTCTCCAATAGTTCCTCACCCTCAGCCTTCTGCTCTAGACTCTCTGCTATCACTCCCATCTTAGCAACCTGATTTCTCCTCTCCAATTACTAAATCAAAAACCCAAACCTCCGCTGGTTCTCAGAACATTGCCCCCTTGCTGAGGTAGCAGGTACCAAGGTACCCCTTCACCCACTCACTCCTCTCTTTTCCTGTCAGTGCCTGCACTAGGTCCCAGCAAGTCCTCTAGCAAGCTAACCCAAAGGTCAAACCAGCTGATAAGAGGCCTCAGACCCCTATACAAGATGTAATGAAAATGGCCTTTAAAGTTGCTTTGTCATCACTGAAAACAGGTTTCTAAGAATTTAAAGTCCCTCAAAGGTTTTTTGGAATATTTACTCCCATCTTCCCCTCTGCTCTACCTGTTCTACTGCTCAAGTTTTGTTTTAGGAAAATCCCAAACCCCTTTCCCATTTTTCTTTTACATCTCTCTTTCCTCATTCTTAGATCCACGGAGCTGCTCTCAGCCTCGACTACCCCGTCTTCCCCCTCTGTACTAGGTCCATAGAAATGTCTTAAATGACCTTCTCCAGAAGTCTTCACCAAGGCTTACTTTAGGTCTTTCAGCAAAAGAGTCCCTCTGAAAGAGTTCAATGTACATAAACTTGCACTTTTCGTGTTGCCCTGTTCTACTTGACCACTGGCTGGAAAAATCACCACCCCTAAGCTAGACACCTCCTTACCAGTTTTTCACAAAATATGTGAACAAGGCCTCTGGCCTTGAGCTCGGGCTTCACCGAGATGGCTACATTTCTAAGATAAAAATGTTAGCAACTGGGCTCCATGGTGACAGCTGGCAGGGAGAAAAAAAAGAGACAAAAAAGCTCTCCCCTTCCAAGGTGTCCTTGAAAAGTTAACTTGCCCAGAACAGAGGAAAAAAAAAAACAGAAACAAAAACTAATTTTTGTGAATTTCTGCAGACTGTGAACTTCTGAGCCCCTTCCCTTACATGTTGGGTACAAACTCTAAAACTACCAAAACTTGGGTTTCAGGGGATTAATTGATTACAAAAGAAGCAATGCCCTCTAAATCCGGATGCAACCAAATAAGAATGTTTTCCTCACTTTGGTGCTATCTTAGGTGCATTTTCTTGTCCATCCATAAAACAGTATAATTCTATACACTTTAACATTATTTATGTTTTCATAAAATGGTCAACAGATGTGATTAATTATGTAATGATGTAGATGTTTTTCAGAGTGCTCTATCATGACGCAGGTTCATTTAAAGTTCAAATAGGGGGGCATACAACCCGGTTCCACCGGGAACCTGTATCCCTCACTTTAGCCATCCTATTAGGAATAATAATTGCTGAAGGCGTGGGCACAGGAAGAACTGCCCTAGTCCATGAGACACAACAAAGACACAATTAGAAGCAGAAATAGACCAAAGCTTAAAGACATTAAAAACCGACATCACAGCTTTACAGGAATTTTAACCTCTCTCTCTCTGAAGTTGTTTTATAGAGAAGGCGAGTGTTGGACCTCCTCTTCATGAGAGAAAGGTGCCTTTTTGCTTGCATTGAGGGAAGAATGTTGTTTTTATGCCGACAATAATGGAGTTGTAAAAGAATCAATGAGTAAATTAAGAAAACGACTTGAAGAGCGTCAAAGAGAGACAGAGGCCCCAGAAGGAAGGTTTGAGTCTTTGTTCACATAGTCAACCTGGTTAACTACGCTTTTATCTGCCAGGGCCGTTCCATTAATAATCCTCATATTATTGCTAACGGTAGGACCCTGTTTGCTCAACCGTGTAGTTTCCTTTCTAAACCAAATCGAACATGTTATTAAACCTAACCATACACTGTTCTCTCAATCTAATTTTACAGAAAAGTGGGGACAGAGTTGGTCTTAAAATACAGGAATATAGAGGATCTTCCACCTGCTGAGAAACTCAAGGGTCCATGCAGAAATGATCCCTGGAGAAGATGTAGGCAGCTATGAAGGACCTGAGAGAGCAGAAGTCTTCCATGGCAAACAACCTGCTCAGGATGAAGGGATGTGTCTGAATCAGCCACTCTCTTCTTAATGTATAGAAGATGGACCAAAGCAGGCATGTGTTGAGCTGCTCCTGCATGCCTATGGTTGACATACCACTCTAACTGGTGAAAGTGTCACAGGAAGTAGGGGCAGCCTCCTTCTCATGGGAACCTTGGAAGCAACTGTTAGGACAAAGTTGTTGCCAAGGCAGTGACCTCATTCAGTTGCTAAACGAAGTGACCTCACCTAACTTCCTTGGTGATGGAACTCTCTGAACTTGGAATCCAGGAATCCAGGCACCAAGAGCCAGTCCCAGTCCCAGTCCCAGTGGTCAAACTTAATTTGATTTACCAAGGACAGACTCAGTCTTTCTTGGAACCTACTGATGTGAGGATGGCCAAATGCAAGTAAAGCTATGAATAGGGGCCTTTCCTGAGAAAGCAGGCAGTGGCTCACCGCTGGCTCCTGACAACTTCACAGAGTTGGCCAAGGAGACCAGATTTGAGACAGAACAGGCCATTTCCAGAGAACATAGTATGGCCCACCAGTCAGAGGACACTCCGGATAGTCACAGACCTACATGGGGGAAGGAGGTGCCTTTGTGGTGTGGGTGTGGGTTTGTGGTTTTGTCTCATGTTCTGAGAAAAGGTATGAAAGGCGGTTGTTTTGTTTGGAGTGAACTGTTTCTAGTAAGTCGTTTGACAAGGTGAGTGTTTCTATGTCTATGTAACCCACTATGTCCGTGGTTGTAGACATTAGAAAAGAGAATGCATCAATGAATATGTCCTATCTAGTAGAAAGCTTCCCAGCATTCATCCTGCCCTATTTATGAATGGACTGCAGCTTGCCTTATTAATGTGAAACACCTGCTATCTACCTAAGTTCCTGTTTTCTTCCTGAATTCTCGCCACTCTCCAGAATAGGCTCATGGTTTTGTGTTTAAGATATGTACAACCTTGAAGCTCTGTGACATGACCATGTGCTGAATAGCTGAAGGGAATGGCGAGCATCTAAGAAAACTCAGATATCAGTTTGACCAAGAAAGTCTCAGTGAAGAAACCCTGCTTGGGGCTTTTGTTTACCAATTCTTCTGTTGCCCTGAATGTCAGGAAGTTCTTTTCCTCAGTCCACCACTTTGTGAAGCCTGAAGAAAGCAGTTTTCAAATGGAAATGAATGGGCATTACCTGTGGCTCTTTGCTTAATTGCTTTGGAAAGGATGTGTCTGAATCAGCCTATTTGCTTGTGTGAGGGTGTGGCTTAGATTCTCAGCTCCTGATGGATCTAAAGAAAGATCCCATGTGTACATCCAAAACCAAAATGGCCAAAAGAGCAGTCCTTGTGGATGAAGTCTCTCGCCTCTTCTGTAACTTTCCTGACCTCAATCAAGCCAGAATAGGGATCCTTTGGGTCAAATGAGTTCTTCAAAGCCCTGCAGAGGATAGCCCATAGTTTCTTGGGTTTTCTCAAGACTCCAATTCACATAAGGAATCCAAACTCCACAGTCAGTTGGCCTCAAATTGAAAAAGCAAAGCAGTATTAATGGGAGGCCTATTTGATCTCTCCTGGTTCACAAGAAGGGTGTCCAGGCCACCCTGACTTTAGGCAAATTATGTGCAAGAGAGCTTATTTTGGACACGGTCTTGGGCTGTGCCCCTCATGGAAAAGTTTTGCCAGAGGTCATTATGAGTGTCTAAATGGAAAAAGATGAGCGCCACATTGCAGTGTTTTGTTTTAAATTGTGGTCATTTGGGTGGCGGTTGGAAGAGATGACTTGGTCCACATGTTCTTGAACTCTGGTGTGATTCCCTTAGAAACTGAGTTCTCAAACTGACCTCAGAGAAGTATTGCCATGAATAGTGATGAGATTTTATGAAGCCAGGCATGAGTGTCGCCCTTGGAAACTAAGTTCTAGGCCCAGGATGGCTTTCCACAGAGCACTAGGCCTCTCAGCCAGGATACCACATGATTTTATTCTGAAAGATTTGGCACTCATAGTTGAGAGTCAAAACTCATATGGACCTCACATTGTAGACCTCAATGGGCCTAATATCATGTGATCTTTTGGCCACTCTTTGGGAAGCCTTACCTGTGAGTGTTCTCCAGAACTTTCATTGAAATGAGCTTCCTAACCATTTAATGGTTTCTGAAAGAATTTAAACTCACAGTGCCTCCAACTTCATCCTTGAAAAATGGCTAGAAAAATACCATAAAATTTTTGAAATTCCCATCACCAGGTGGCACTGGAGAACCTTTGGATGTCCTGTTACTGATCATGAATATACCAGACAGTGCCTTGATGACTGGGTTTAATGTAAATGGTGTAGAACAGAGATGCCAGTAAGTTGGACTCTGTTGAGTAGTTGTACTAGAGCAGTGGTGGGCAGGTATGTGATAAAACATCTGTGGTGGGGCCATGTGGATCTTCCATTGGCTTCAAAATGGCTTGTGACTGACATGGTGCAGCCAACAGAACCTTCCATGTAAAGGCAACTTGTTATATGGAGAGTTTCCAGACATTGTTCAGAATCAGGTTGCTATGGTCAAGGGGGCAAGCTATGTGGGATAGAATCCTGGTTCTTGTATTCTCCTGCAGAACCTGACCCACCACACATGACAGAACTCCCTCTTGCACTGAGACCCAATTGAACTCCTTTTATTTCGTGAAGCAAATACCAAACTCCCAGTGCAGCAGGAAGAAACAAAACGAAAATGGAGGATGACCATATGGCTTCAAAGTGCACATGGAAAGACATTTAGCCCCCAGTGGCCACAGTTTACCTAAAAAGAGAATTTAGCACTGCTGCCTCATGTTCATTGGGAAATAAGAAAGCATGTCCTCCAGGTCTCATAGATGCAGACCAAGCTTTTATGGTCTCACTAGAAAGGAAGCTAAAGCTCCTGACAACAACATATTTTTCAAGTGCCCAACCTCACAGGCAGTTTCTCAAGAAGTGTCTATGCCAGCAGACCTCCATGTTTGTGGAGGGTTTACCCTGTCCCTTACCTTTGGAAACTCCTCTGCCACTTCCAAGGTGTGGGCTCCTGAGCATATTCCATTCCAGATATTTGTTCACAGACTTTCTAAATCTTCTCCTCTAATTGTGTCTTACATGGGGCGAAGGTATTGTCAAGGCATTGTTCTGGATGAGAGTGGGAAGATTTTTGTGTAGCACATATTTACATACACATTGGATTCATTTTTCAATTTTCCATTTGAAATACTGAATCCTTGACACTAACCTATACCCTACTAGATTCTGACAACTAATTCTAATATAATGGAGAAAAATAACTCAAACAGAATAGAAATACTAGCACTTCAGAGGAGCCATGGTGTATAGTTGGTCTTCCCTTTTGCATGATATAGGGTAGGAGTTATAAATCTTGTCAATTTTTTGTTGAAAGAGTTCTGCATGTGTTTTTAAAGTTAACACATATGTGAATTCCTGTCTCCCTTTTTCTGTAGCCAATTCAGCACATGTATTTTTATATGAACATGTAGAATCCTACCTGGTATCACACCTATATTCTTGAGAGGTGGCTAACTTGGCAGAGACAAAGTGTGAGAAGAAATCACTCCTCCTAAATGCTTTTGGAACTGATAATTCAAATTATGAGTGAGCTTCTTAGTTGAAAAACATTATACATAAATCCATGTTCAGTAAAATTAATATTTTTGGATCTGTGGTTGATATATATTTCACGATGAATTTTAATTGGCATATATATTGCTACTTTTTAATGTCTCTGTGTGTGTTTTGTATATATATATATATATATATATATATATATATATATATATATATATATACTCTCTAGATTTTTCAAAATATGAAATATATGTGTCTTATTATACACTCCCTAAATTCATTCTTGTTCATGTATGTGGTTTTATATTCAAATTTTCATAAGATTATTTTCAGAAATATTCATCCACCTGAAATACATATTTGTTTTATAGTATTGAAAACTCACTTCAGTAAATGGTGCAAACAAATCCTTATATTTTTACAGTAACTGACCCACTTTAACATCAATGCAAGTAGATTCCTATGGAACATGATGTGTATTTTGACATTCATTTTTATACAACACTGGTACATTACTATTTCTTCAGTTTTTGTACATCATAGAAAATACATTTCATCCACAACTTCATAAATTTAAAGAAATTTGTAACACATTCTATCACTTCCTGCTTCAGAACATATGTATTCCTCTTTGTTTTTGACTGGTCATTTCATGAGACTTCTTTCCAAACACATTATTTTCGATTTCCATAATCAATTTTGAAGCAAAATTCACACACTCTTTATGATGAACCACACCCGTAATATTTCCATTGGATGTATAAATGGTTGGAATGAATATATGTATATCAACATATGATTCCCTGTGTATATTCAGATATCAATTTATTCCATTTTCTAAAGTTCAAACCAGTTATATTATTTATTCGCACTATGGTCTATTCATGCATTATCTCTATATTCATACACACATGGTACACCTCTATGTACCCCCAATACTAATTTATACCTCTTCAAAATATTGCTCCAAGAAATGGTGGTAGAAATACTCATGTCACCTGATCTACATATACATTTTATCACAGTAATATTCTGGCCACAAAATGCAAAGTCACACTTACGATTGTACAAAAGCCTAAATGGAATGTGAGTATGGATTATGAAAATCACCCATGTCCAGGTTGCCTAATGCTCTCAAATGTCAATCCTATTGGTGACTACATATTTGTTTCTTCCTAAGATTATATATTCAATCTCAAGCCTGTTGAAAATATCTATTGCTATCACTCATTTTATACTTTGCCTGATTTCCTTATGTCTCTATTGATATCTGCTTTCCTACATATTTTCCCCAGTTCATCATTGTGACTGACTCTTCACATGTGCTGACATTTACATTTTTTTGTTTACCTGAAACCCTATTGCTAAAGAACTTTTTGTCCAAATCCTATACTCACACGTTTTTCTAATCTTACCAACTATCTTCGTAATCTTACCAACTCTCCCTTTTTGAATGGATGTTCTCCTCAACATTCAATCATCTAAGGTACAAGATCCTATGCCATTGTGTATAGATTTATCTGAGACATCTGGGCAGAACATAATTCAAAGCTAACTATTCCAATCAAGGACCCAATGACCTTCTGGGCTTTAAATCTTACTGAGATTTCTGTTTTCATACATATATTTCACCTCTATAATCTTATAAATATCGCAGGTTCCCAATACCATTATTCATCCAGCAGAATGATCCTAACCCAAATCAAAAATGTTATTAACCCTAACCATACACGATTCCCTCAATCTACCTTTATAGAAGAGCAGGGACAGAGTTGGTCTTACAATACAGGAATGTAGGAGATCTTCAACCTGCAGAGAACCTAAAAGGTCCATGCAGAAATGATCCCTGGAGAAGATATAGGCAGCTATGAAGGACCTGAGAGAGCAAAAGTTATCTTCCATGACAAACAACCAGGTAAGGATGAAGGGATGTGTCTGAAGCAGTCTCTCTCTTCTTAATCTAGAGAAGATGGACCAAACCAGGCCTGTGTGGAGAGCTGTTCCCGGGTGCCTATGGTTGATATTCCATTTTAACTTGTAAAAGTGTCATAGGAAGTAGGGGCACGCTCTATTTCATGGACCTTTGGATGCAACTGTTAGGACAAAGTGGTTGCCAAGCCAGTGACCTCATTCAGTTCTAGAGGAAGTGACCTACGTCACTTTCTTGTTGATGTACCACTCTGAACTTTGGATCCAGGGAGACAGGCACCCTGAGGCAGGCCCAGTCCCAGTCCCAGTGGTCTCACATGTTTGGATTAACCAAGGACAGAGTCAGTCTTTCTTGGCAAATACTGAATTGAAGATGGACAAATGCCAGGAAAGCTCTGAAGAGGGGCTTTTTTTTTTTTTGATAAAGCAGGCAGTGGCTCACCGCTGGCTCCTGACAACATCACAGTGTTGGCCAAGGAGACCAGATCTGACATACAACAGCCCATTTCAGGGGAACATAGTATGGCCCACCAGTCAGAGGATGCTCTGGATAGTCACAGACCTACTTGGGGAAAGAAGGTGCCTTTGTGGGTGTGTTTGTGTGTTAGTGATTTTGTCTCATGTTTTAAGAATATGTAGGAAAGTCGGTTTGTTTAATTTGGAGTGGCCTGTTTCTAGTAAGTCCTTTGAGAAGGTGAGTGTTTCTGTGTATCCCACTGTGTCCGTGGTTGTAGACAATAGAAAAGAGAATGCATCAAAGGATGTGTCCTGTCGAGTAGAAATCTTTGCAGCATTTATCTTGTCCAATTTATGAATGGACTGCAGCTTACCTTATAGATGGGCAACACCTACTACCTTTCTTCATTCCTGATTTCTTCCTGAATTCTGGCCACTCTCCCATAGGCTCATGGTTTTGTGTTCAAGATATGTATCCCCTCTACAATCTGGGACATGGCCATGTACTGGATAGCTGAAGGGAATGGTGAGTATCTCAGAAAACTCAGATATCAGTGTGACCAGGAAAGTCTCAGTGGAGAAACTCTGCTTTGGGAATTTGCTTTCCTATTGTTCTGTTGCCCTGAATGTAAGGAAGGTCTTTGCCTAAGGCCACACCTTTCGAAAGCCTGAAAAAATCAGTTTTCAAATGGAAATAAATGGGCATCACCTGAGGATCTTTGCTTAATTGCTTTGCAAAGGGATATGTCTGAATCTGCCTCTTAGTGCAGTGTGAGTCCATGGCTCAGATTCTCAGCACCTGATGGATCTAAAGAAAGATCCCATGTGTGCATCCAATTCCAAAATGGCCAAAAGAGCAATCATTGTTGATGAAGTCTCTTGCTTTCCTCTGTAAGGTTCCTGATCTCCATCAAGTCAGAAGAGGGATCCTTTGGGTCAACTGAGTTCTTCAAGCCCTGCAGAGGCTAGCCCATAGGTGCTTGGGTTTTCTCATGACTCCAAATCACATAAAGAAACTATACCTGACAGTCAGTGTGCCTCAAATTGGAGAAGCGGAACAGTATTAATGGCAGGCATCTTTGATCAGCCCTGGTTCACAGGAACGGTGTCCAGAAACACTGACTTTAGACAAATGAAGGGCAAGGGAGCTTATTTTGACATTGTCTTGTGCTGTGTGCCTCATGGAAACTTCCAGCCAAGGTTATGATTAGTGTCTATATGAAAGAAGATGAGGGGCATGTGTGAGTGTTTTGGTTTTAATTCTGGTCATTTGTGTGGCGGTTGGAAGAGATGACTGTGTCACCAGGGATTGAACTCTGGTGTGTTTCCCCTTAGAGACTGAGTTCTGAAACTGACCTCAGAGAATTATTGCCATGAATTGTGTTGGGATTTTAGGAGGCCACGCATGAGAGTCGCCCTTGGAACCTGAGATCTAGGACCAGGGTGGCTTTCCACAAAGAACTGGGAATCTCAGCCTGGATATCACATGATTTTATTCTGAAAGACTTTGCAGCCATAGTAGAGAGTCAAAACACATAGGACCTCACATTGTAGACCTCAATGGTCCTGGCTTCAAGTGACCTTTTGTCCACTTTTTGGAAAGCCTTTCCTGTGAGAGTTCTCCAGAATTTTCTTTGAATCGAGCTTTCTCAACATTTAATGGTTTCTGAATAACTGAAATTCACAGTGCATCCAATGTCATCCTTGAAAAATGGCTAGATAAATACCATGAAATTTTTGAAATTCCCATGACCCGGTGGCACTCAAGAAACATTGGATCTCCTATTGCTTATCATGAGTGTACCAGAGAGTGCCTTGATTGACAGGGTTTTCTGAAAATTGTTTAGAACAGACATGCCAGTAATTTGTAGCCTGCTGAGTAGTGGGCGTAGAGCAGTGGTGGGCAGGTGTGTGATAAAGTATCATGGTGGGTCCATGTGGATCTGCCATTTACTTCCAAATGGCTTGTGACTGACATAGTGCAGACTTCAGACCCTTATATGTAATGGCATCTTTTTATATGGCGAGGTTTCAGGGCAATGTTCAGAATCAGGTTGCTATGAACAAGGGGGCAACCTTTGAGAGATAGAAACCTGGTTTGTGCATTTTCTTGCAGACCATAACCCACCACACGTGACAGAACTCTCTCCAGCACTGTTTCCCAGTTGAACTCCTTGTATTTCGTGAAGCATGTACCAAACTCCAAGTGCAGCAGCAAGAAACACCACGAAATTTGGAGGATGACCAAATGGTTTCACAGTCCACACGGGGAGAAAATAAACCCCCAGGGGCCACAGTTTATCTACAAAGAGAGAATTCAGCACTGCTGCCTCGTGTTCATTGGAAAATAAGAAACTTTGTCCTCCAGGTCACATAGATGCAGACCCAGCTTTGAGGGTATCACTACAAAGGAAGCTTAACTCCTGACAAAAACCTATATATCAGTGCCCAACCTCTGTGGCAGTTTCTCAAAAAGATTTAGGCATGCAGAGCTTCATGCTTGTGGAGTGTGTACCCTGTCCTTACTTTTGAAAACTCCTATACCACCTCCAAGTTTGTGCACTCCTGAGCATTTTCCATTACAGAAATGTAATCACAGATTTTGCAACTTTTCTTCTCTAATTGTGTCTTACTTGGGGCGAAGATAATTTCAAGGCATTGTTCTGGATGAGAGTCGGAAGATTTGTTTTAGCACATATTTGCATACACATTGGATTAATTTTCCTATTTTTCCATTCGCAATTCTGAATCCCTGACACTAACCCATATTCTAATAGACTCCGACTACTAATCCTAATATGATGGAGAAAAATAACCCAAACAGTACGTAAATTCATGCAGTTCAGGGTTGGACTTGCCTTTTGCATGATAAAGGGTAGGTATTATGAATCTAGTCAATTTTTAATTGAAATAGTTCTCCATGTGTTTTTAAAGTTAACAAATATGTGAATTACTGTCTCTCATTTTCTGGAGCCTATTCAGCACATGTATTTTTATATGCACAAATAGAATCCTACATGGTATCAAACGTACATTCTTTTGAGTTACATGACTTGGCAGATACAAATTGTGAGAAGTGATCACTCGTCTAAAACGCTGTTAGAACTGAAAATTCAACCTATGGGTGAGCTTCCCAGTGGAACAACATTATACATAAACCCATGTTCAGTAAAATGAATGTTTTTGCATCTTTATGATATATATTTCATGATGAATTTCGATTGGCATATATATTGCTACTTTTTAATTTCTGTGTTTGTGTGTGTGTGTGTGTCCATATATGTGTATATATATATATATATATATATATATATATATATATATATATATATATATATATATATATATACTGTCCAGATTTTTAAAAATATGAAAAATATGTCTTATATACACTCCCTAAATTCATTCATGTTCATGGATGTGGATTAATAATCAACTTTTCACAAGATTATTCTTAGAAATACTCATACACATGAAATACATAGTTGTTTCCCAGTACTGAGAACTAACTTCAGTGAAAGGTGCATACACATTCTAATATGTCTGCATTAACTGACCCAGTTTAACATCAATGCATGTTGGTTCCTATGGGACATGATGTGTATTTTGACGTTAATTTTTATTCCACACTTGTACATTACTATTTCTTCAGTTTATGCACATCATAGGATATATATTTCATTCACTAGTTAGCAAATTTATAGGCATTTGTTTCACTTTTAGTCACTTCCTGCTCCAGAACACATGTATTTCTCTATGTTTCTTGACTGGTCTATTCATGAGACTTTTTTTTCCAAATATATTGTTTTCGATTTCCATAATCAATTTTGAAGAAAAACTCACACACCCTTCATGAATAACCATAACCATAAGATAATCATTAGATATATAACTGGTTGGAATTAATGATTGTATATCAATATAACATTTCTTATATATTTTCAGATATCCATTCAATCCATTATTTAAAGTGGATCCAGTTATATTATTTATTCACAGTATGGTCTATTCATGCATTATGTCTATATTAATAGAAGCAGGGTACACCTATTTTTACCCCCATACTAATTTATAAATCTTCAAAATATTGCTCTCAGAAATGGTGGAAGAAATACTCATGTCACCTGATCTACATACACATTTTATCACAGAAATATTCCGGACACAAAAAGCAAAGATCACACTTACAATTGTACCAAAGCCTAAATGGAAAGATAGCATGCATTACTAAACACATCCATGTGCAGGTTGCCTAATGCTCTCAAATATCAATCCTATTGGTGACTACATATTTGTTTCTTCCTAAGATTATATATTCAACTTCAAACCTGTTGAAAATGTCTAACCCTATCACACACTTTATACTTGGCTTGATTTCCTAATATCTCTATTGATATCTGCTTTCCTACATTTTTTCCCCAGTTCATCATTGTGACTGACTCTAGATATGTGCTGACATTTACATACACTCTCTACCCGAAACCCTATTGCTGAAGAACTTTTGGTCCAAATCCTATACTCACTCTTCTTTCTAAACCTACCAACTTCCTTCCTAATCCTACCGAATATCGGTTTTTGACTGGATGTTCTCTTCAGCATTCAATCATCCAAGGTACAAGGTCCGATGTATATTGATTTATCTGAGACATCTGTGCAGCAAAATCCCACTCAAGTCCCCAATGCCCTTCTGGGCTTCAAATCTTACCTAGATTTCTGCTTTCATACTTATATTTCACATGTATACTCTTGTAAATATCACAGGTTGCCAATACCATTATTCATCCTGCAGAATGATTCGTAACCCAAATTGAACATGTTATTAACCCTAACCATACACTGTTCCCTCAATATAACTAACTTAAGAGCAGCGACAGAGTGGGTCTTACAATATAGGAATGTAGAAGATCTTCCACCTGCTGAGAACCTCAAAGATTCATGAAGAAATGATCCTTGGAGAATATGTAGGCAGCTATGTAGGACCTGAGAGAGCAATAGTCATCTTCCATGGCAAACAACCTGGTCAGGATGAATTGATGTGTCTGAGTCAGCCTCTCTCTTCTTAATGTAGAGAAGATGGACCAAACCAGGCCTCTGTGGAGAGCTGTTCCAGGGTGCCTATGGTTGATATATCATTCTAACTTCTGAATGTGTCACAGGATGTTGGGGCAGCCTCTATCTCATGGGAACCTTGGAAGCAACTGTTAGGACAAAGTGGTTACCAAGGCAGTGACCATATTCAGTTCCTGAAAGAAGTGACCTCACTTCACTTCCTTGGTGATGGAATTCTCTGAACTTGGGATCCAGGAAGCCAGGCACCAAGATCCAGTCCCACTCCAGACCCAGTGGGCTAACTTGTTTGCTTTTCCCAAAGACATAGTCAGTCTTTCTTGGTACCTGCTGATATGAGGATGGCCACATGCCAGCAGAGCTCTGAAGAGGGGCCTTTCCTGAGAAAGCAGGTAGTGGCTCACCGCTGGCTCCTTACAACTTCACAGAGTTGGACAAGGAGACCAGATGTGAAAAAGGACAGGCCATTTTGGGGGAACATAATATGGCCCACCAGTCAGAAGACACTTCGGATAGTCACAGACCTATTTAGGGGAAGAAAGTGCCTTTGCCGTTGTAGGTGTGAATTTGTGGTTTTTTCTCATGTTCTGAGAATAGGTAGGAAAGGTGGTTTGTTTGGTTTGGAGTGGACTGTTTCTAGTAAGTCGTTTGACATTGTGAGTGTTTCTATGTCTGTGTATCCCACTGTATCCATGGTTGTAGACATTAGAAAACAGAATGCATCAATGGATGTGTTGTCTCTAGTTGAAAGCTTCCGCGATTCATACTGTGCAATTGATGAATAGACTGCAGCTTGCCTTATGGATGGGCAACATCTATTATCTTCTAAAGTTCCACTTTTCTTCGTGAATTCTGGCCACTCTCCAGAATAGACTCATGGTTTTGTTTCCCAGATATGTAACACCACAAGGCTCTGTGACATGGCCATGTTCTGGATAGCTGAAGGGAATGAGAGCATCTCAGAAAACTCAGATATCAGTGTGACCAGTAAAGTCTCAGTGGAGAAACCCTTCTTTGGGCCATTTGCTTAATTCTATTTCTATTACCCTGAATGTCAGAAAGGTCTTTGCCTCAGGCCACCCCTTTGTGTAGCCTGAAGAACAATGTTTTCATATGGAAATGAATGGACACCACCTGTGGCTCTTTGCTTAATTGCTTTGGAATGGGATGTGTCTGAATCAGCCTCTTGTCCTTGTATGAGGTTGTGGCTTAGATTCTCAACACCTGATGGATTTAAAGAAAGATCCCATGTGCTTTCAAAACTAAAATGTCCAAAAGAGCAGTCATTGTGGATGAATATTTTTGCCTTCTTGTTTTAGGTTCCTGAACTCCATCAAGTGAGAATAGGGATCATTTGGGTCAAATGAGTCCTTGAAATCCGTGCAGAGGCTACCCCATATGTGCTTGGGTTTTCTCATGACTCCAAATCACATAAAGAATTATACCCTACAGCCAGTAGGCTGAAATTGGAGAAGTGGAACACTTTAACAGCAGGAATATTTGATCACTCCTGGTTCACAGGAAGAGTGTCCAGGCCACAATGATTTTAGGCAAATAAGGGGCAAGTGAGCTTATTTTGGACACTACCTTGGGCTCATAGAAACCTCCAGCTAGAGGTTATGAGGAGTGTCTACATGGAAGAAGATGATGGGCCTGTGGGAGTGTTTTGATTTTAATTGTGGTAATTTTTGTGGCGGTTGGAAGGGATGACTGGATCCACCTGGGCTTGAACTCTGGTGTGATTCCCCTTAGAAAATGCATTCTGGAATTGACCTCAGAGAAGTATTGCCATGAATTGTGTTGGGATTTTAGGAGGACACACATAAGACTCACTCTTGGAAACTGAGATCTATGCCCAGGGTGGCTTTCCACAGAGGCCTGGGAATCTCAGCCAGGATATCACATGATTTTATTATGAAAGACATGGCAGCCATAGATGAGAGTCAAAACACACATGGACCTTACATTTTAGACGTCACTTGGCCTGGCTTTATGTGACCATTTGGTAATTCTTTGAGAATCCTTGACTGTGAGAGTTCTCTAGAGCTTTCATTGAAATGAACTTTCTCAACACTTAATGGTTCCTGAATGAATTGAGACGCACAGTGCCTCTAACTTCATTTTTGAAAAATTGCTAAATAAATACCATGAAATTTTTGAAATTCCCATGACCAGGTGGAACTGCAGAAAATTTGATGTCCTGTTGCTTATCATGTGTATACCAGACAGTGCCTTGTTTGACTGGGTTTCATGAAAATGATGTAGAACACGAGATGCCAGTAATTTGGAGCCTTCTGAATAGTGCGCCTAGAACAGTGGTGGGAAGGAGTGTGATAAAACATCATGGAGGGGCTATGTGGATCTGCCATTGGCTTCCAAATGGCTTGTGACTGATATAGTGCAGACATGAGACCCTTATATGTAAAGGCATCCTGTTATATCGAGAGTTTTAAGGGCAATGTTCAGAATAAGGTTGCTATGGTTATTGGGGCAAGCTCTGTGCGATAGAAGCCTGGTTGGTGCATTCTCCTGCAGACCCTGACCCACCACAAGTGACAGAACTCCCTCCAGCACTGTATCCCAGATGAACTTCTTATATTTTGTGAAGCAAATACCAAATTCCCAGTGCAGCAGCAAAAAACACCATGAAAAGTGGAGGATGACCAAATGTCTTCACAGTCCCCACTGGGAGACACTTAGCCTCCAGTGGCCACAGTTTACCTACAAAGAGAGAATTGAGCACTGCTGCCTCATGTTCATTGGAATATAAGAAACCATCTCTTCCCGGTAACATAGATGCAGACCCAGCTTTGATGGTCTCACTCCAAAGAAGCTAAAGCTCATGACAGCAACATATATTTCAGGATCCCAACCTCAGAGGCCATTTCCCAAGAATTCTTAGGCCAGCAGAGCTCCTTGTTTGTGGAGTGTTTACCCTTTCCTTTACTTTTGGAAACTCCTCTACCACCTCCAAGGTTGTGAACTCCCGAGCATATTCCATTCCATATATGTATTCCTAGATTTTTACACTTTTCTACTCTAATTGTGTCTTACTTGGGGCAAAGGTATTGTCAAGGCATTGCTCTGGATGTGAGTGGGAAGATTTTTGTGTAGCACATATTTACATACACATTGGATTCATTTTCCAATTTTCCATTTGAAATACTTAACCCCTGACACTAACCCATACCCTACTAGTCTCTGACTAATAATCCTAAAATGATGGTGAAAAATAACCCAAAAAGAATAGAAATACAAGCAGTTCAGAGGAGGCATGGTGTATAGTTGGAATTGCCTTTTGCATTATATAATGTAGGAGTTTTAAATCTAGTCAATTTTTTTTTGTTGAAATAGTTCTACATGTGTTTTTAAAATTAACAAATATGTGAATCCCTGTCTCCCTTTCTCTGTAGCCTATTCAGCACATGTATTTTTATATGCACATATAGAATCCTACCTGATATCACTTGTACACACATGTGAGGTGGCTGAATTGGCAGATGCAAATTGTGAGAAGAGATCACTCCTCCTAAACGCTGTTGGAACTGAAAATTCAACCTACGGGTGAGCTTCCTAGTTGAATAACATTATACATAAATCCATGTTCAGTAAAATGAATATTTTTCGATCTTTGGATTATATATATTTCATGATGAATTTCGATTGGCATATATATTGCTACTTTTTTTTTTCTTTTATTGGTTGCTCAAAACATTACAAAGCTCTTGACATATCATATTTCATACATTAAATTCAAGTGGGTTTTGAACTCCAATTTTTACTCCAAATACAGAATGCAGAATCACATCAGTTACACATCCATATTTTTACATAATGTCTTATTAGTTACTGTTGTATTCTGCTACCTTTCCTATGCTCTACTATCCCCCCTCCCCTCTCTTCCCATCTTCTCTCTCTACCCTACCTACTGTCATTCATTTCTCTTATTGTTTATTTTCCCATTACACTCACAACCTCTTATATGTAATTTTTTTGTAACAATAAGGGTCTCCCTCCATTACCATGCAATTTCTCTTTTCTCTCCCTTTCCCTGCCACCTCATGTCTCTGCTTAATGTTAATCTTTTCTTCATGCTCTTCCTCTCTGCTCTGTTCTTAGTTGCTCTCATTATATCAAATAAGTCATTTGGTATTTGTTTTTTTGGGATTGGCTAGCTTCACTAAGCATTATCTGCTCTAGTGCCATGCATTTCCCTGCAAATTCCATGATTTTGTCATTTTTTAGTGCAGCGTAATCCTCCATAGTATATAAAAAAAAAAAACATTTTTTTTTATCCATTCATCTATTGAAGGGAATCTGGGTTGGTTCCACAGTGTAGCAATTGTGAATTGTGCTGCTATGAACATCGATGTGGCAGTATCCCTGTACTACGCTCTTTTAAGGTCTTCAGGGAATAGTCCGAGAAGGGCAATAGCTGGTTCAAATGGTGCTTCCATTCCCGGCTTTCCCAGGAATCTCCATACTGCTTTCCAAATTGGCTGCACCAGTTTCAGTCCCATCAGCAATGTACAAGAGTACCCTTTTCCCCACATCGTCGCCAGCACTTGTTGTTGTTTGACTTCATAATGGCTACCAATCTCACTGGATTGAGATGGTATTTTAGGGTGGTTTTGATTTGCATTTCTCTGACTGCAAGAAATGGAGAGCATTTTTTCATGTACTTATTGATTGATTCTATGTCCTCCTCTGAGAAGTGTCTGTTCAGGTCCTTGGCCCATTGGGTTATTTGTTATCTTATTGTCTAATTATTTGAGTTCTTTGTATACTTTGTATACTCTGGATATTAGGGCTCCATCTGAAGGGTGAGGAGTAAAAATTTGTTCCCATGATCTAGGCTCCATATTTACCTCTCTTATTGTTTCTCTTTCTGAGAAAAAAAAATTTCAGTTTAAGTAACTCCCATTTGTTGATTCTTGTTATTAACTCTTGTGCTATGGGTGTCCTATTAAGGAATTTGGAGCCTGACCATACAATATGTAGATCGGAACCAACTTTTTCTTCTATCAAATGCAGAGTCTCTGATTTGAATCTATCTCCTTGATCCACTTTGAGTTAACTTTTGTGCATGGCGAGAGAAAGGGATTCAGTTTCATTTTGTTGCATGTGGATTTCCAGTTTTCCCAACACGATTGGTTGAAGATGGTATCCTTCCTCAATTGCATGCTTATAGATCCTTTATCAAATATAAGATAGTTGTAGCTTTTTGGATTAGTCTCTGTGTCCTCCATTCTGTACCATTGGTCCACCCGCCTGTTTTGGTACCAGTACCATGCTGTTTTTGTTATTATTGCTCTGTAATATAGTTTGAAATCTGGTATCGCTATACCGCCTGATTCACACTTCCTGGTTAGAATTGCTTTTGCTATTCTGGGTCGTTTATTTTTCCATATGAATTTCATGATTGGTTTATTTATTTCTACAAAAAATTCCTTTGGGATTTAGATTGGCATTTCATTAAACCTATGGAGAACTTTTTAGTAATATCGCCATTTTGATGATGTTCATTCTGCCTATCCATGAACAGGGTATATTTTTCCATCTTCTAAGATCTTATTCTACTTCTCTTTTTAGGGTTCTGTAGTTTGCATTGTATAAATCTTTCACCTCTTTTGTTAGGTTGATTCCAAAGTATTTAATTTTTTATGAGGATATTGTGAATGCAATGTTTTTCCTCATTTTCTTTTCAGAAGTTTTGTCGCTGATATACAGAAATGCCTTTGATTTATGCATGTTGATTTCATTTCCTGCCACATTGCTGAATTCATTTATTAGTTCTAGTAGTTTTTTCTGTAGACCCTTTTGGGTCTTCTATGTATAGAATCATGTCATCTTCAAATGGTGATAATTTAAGTTCTTTTTTTCCTATTTTTATGCCTTTAATGGCTTTCATCTGTCTAATTGCTCTGGCCAGTTTTTCGAGAACTATATTGAATAGAAGTGGTGATAGAGGACATTCCTGTCTTGTTCCAGATTTTAGAGGGAATGCCTTCATTTTTTCTCCATTCAGAATGATGCTAGCCTGAGGCTTAACATAGATAGCTTTTACAATGTCGAGGTATGTTCCTGTTATCCCTAGTTTTTCTAATGTTTTGAACATAAAGGAATGCTCTACTTTGTCTAATGGTTTTTCTGCATCTATCAAGATGATCTTATGGTTCTTATTTTTAAGTCTAGTGATGTTGTGAATAACATTTATTGATTTCCATATATTGAACCCTCCTTGCATCCCAGGGATGAATCCTAGTTGATCATGGTGCACAATTTTTTTGATGTGCCTTTGTATCCAAACCACCAGAATTTTAATGAAAATTTTTGCATCTAGGTTCATCAGAGATATTGGTCTGTAGTTTTCTTTCTTTGAGGTGTCTTTGTCTGGTTTCAGAATCAGGGTGATGTTGGCCTCATAGAATGAACTTGGCAGAGCTCCCTGTTTTTCTATTTCCTGAATAACTTGAAAAGTATTGGTATTAAATCTTCTTTAATGGTTTTGTAAAACTCCGCTGTATACCCATCCGGTCCTGGGCTTTTCTTGGTTGGTAGTCGTTTGATTGCTTCTTCTATTTCATCGATTGATATTGGTCTGTTTAAATTGTGTGTATCCTCCTGACTCCGTCTAGGCAAATCATATGACTTAACAAATGTATCGATGTCTTCACTATTTTCTATTTTATTGGAATATAGGTTTTCAAAATAATTTCTAATTGTCTTTCGTATTTATGTAGCTTCTGTTGTGATATTGCCTTTTTCATCCCGTATGTTAGTAATTTGAGTTCTCTCTCTTCTTCTCCTCGTTAGCATGGCTAAGGGTCTGTCCATCTTATTTATTTTTTCGAAGAACCAACTTTTAGTTTTGTTAATTTTTTAATAGTTTCTTTTGTTTCAATTTCGTGATTTACGCTCTGATTTTAATTATTTCTTGCCTTCTGCTACATTTGCTGTTGTTTTGCTCTTCCTTTTCTAGGGCTTTGAGATGAAGTGAGAGCTCATTTTTTGTTGTTTTTCTTTTTTTTTTTCTTTTTTTGAGGAATGACCTCCAGGTGATGAATTTGCCTCTTGAATCTTGTTTCATTGTGTCCCATTGAATCTGATATGTTGTGTCTGTATTTTCATTTATCTCTAAGAATTTTTTGATTTCCTCTTTTATGTCTTCTGTAACCCATTGATCATTCAGTAATATATTGTTCATTTTCCATGTGATGTAGGATTTTTCCTTCCTTCTTTTACCATTGGTTTCCAGTTTCATTCCATTGTGATCAGAAAAAAATTCATGGTATTATCTCCACCGCTTTATATTTACTGAGTGTTGCCCTACGGCATAATATATGGTCTATTTTTGAGAAGGATCCATGTGCTGGTGAGAAAAAAGTATATCCACTTGATGATGGTTGATATATTCTATATATGTCAGTTAAGTCTAGGGTATTGATTGTGATATTGAATTCTATATTTTTTTTTATTCAAATTTTGTTTGGAGGATCTGTCCAATGGTGAGAGAGGTGAGTTGAAGTCTCCCATAATTATTGTGTTGTGGTCTATTTGATTCTTGAAATTGAGGAGAATTTGTTTTATAAATGTCGCAGCACCATTATTTTCTGCGTAAATATTGATAATTGTTATGTCTTGTTGGTGAATGGTTTCTTTTAACAGTATATAATGTCCTTCCTTATCCCTTTTGATTAAATTAGTCTTGAAGTCGATTTTATTCCGTATGAGGATGGCCACCCCTGCTTGCTTACAAGGACCGTGTGCATGGTATAAATTTTCCCAACCTTTCACCTTCAGCCTGTGTATGTCTTTTCCATTCAGATGTGTCTCCTGGAAGCAACATATTGTTGGATTTGTTTTTTTTAATCCACGTTACAAGCCTATGTCACTTTATTGGAGAGTTTAAGCCATTAACGATTAGAGTTACTATTGATATATGGTTTGTATTGCCACCTGTCTTTGATTATTTATCATTTTTTTAAAATTTAGTTTGTTTTGTCCATGATTAGCTTTTCCCCCTCCCTCTGTCATTACTGAGGCAATTCCCACTGATGGTTTTCGTTGTTGATATTCATTTTTTCCTCGTGTAGTGTTTTCCTTAAGATGCTTTGCAATGCTGGTTTTCTGGCTGCAAATTCTTTTAGCTTTTGTTTATCACAAAATATTTTTATTTAGTTGTCTTACCTGAAACTTAATTTTTCTGAATACAGATTTCTTGGTTGTCATTCATTGTTTTTAAGTGTTTGAAATACGTTGTTCCAGTATCTTCTCACTTTCAGCGTCTGTGATGAAAAATCTGTTGTTAACATTTTTGGTTTACCCCTGATTGTAATCTGCCTCCTTTCTCTTGTAGCTTTTAATATTTTCTCTTTGTTTTGTACATTGGATATCTTCATAACAATGTTTCTTGGCATTGGTCTACTGTGATTTTTTTGTGCTCGGTGTCTTGTAAGCATCTACAATTTTTTTTATCCGTTTCCATTTTTATTTCTGGAAAGTTTTCCGTAATTATTTCATTCAGCAGGTTACTCATTCCCTTGGTTTGAATCTCTGTACCTTACTCTATCCAGATGACTCATAAGTTTTTTTTTTTTTTTATGATATCCCATATCTCTTGGATGTTTTTCTCATGACTTTTTACCAGCATTTCTTTGTTGGCTAGACTTTTTTCAAGATGATATATTTTGTCTTCATTATCTGACATTCTGTCTTCTACTCGCTCCACTCTGTTAGTGATACTCTCAATTGAGTTTTTAATTTGGTTTATCATTTCCTTCATTTCTAGAATTATTGTTTGATTTTTTTATAATCTCTATCTCCTAATAAAGATGCTTAATTTCTTTTTATATCTGTTTATGTAATTAATTTTCAATGTGTTCTTTCACTGTTTGGTTTTGATGTCTCGTATCCTCTTTAAGGTTCCATTCCATCTGTCTAAGGTATTCCTTGAGTTCTTTATATGACCATTTTTCTGATGATTCCTTCTGAATATTTAGGCTGTCCATTGTTGTTTGTACTCCTTTTCTTCCTTGTTTTTTTATGCTGCTCATGTTACTTCTTGTTTTGTTTGACTGCTGAGTTACTGCTTACTCTTATAAATTTATTTGATGCTTCGGAGGAAAGATATTAGAAGGGAAGGGAAGAAGTCACTAAAGAGAATGAGAGTAGGCAGGTAGAATTCAAGGAAGGGGGAATAAGAAAATTGAAAAGAAATGAAAAGACAAAAGAAAAATAGAAAATAAATAAAGAAAAAAAATTTAAATAATAATTATAATTAAAAGATGAAAATTAAAATTTAAAATAATATTAATAATAATAATGATAAAATAAAAAAATAAAAACATTAAAAAAAGTTAAAGAACAACAACAACAAAAATGAAAATGAAAGAAATAGAAAAAATATAAATTAAAAAATAATAATAATAAATGCAGTCATAGAGTTCAATTAACTTCTCTTTCAGTAGGTGGAGCTGTGTGCACTTGGCCAAGCTTCTCCTCTGAATAAGTGGGAACCAATCATGTGCAGCAGCTCTTCCTCCCAGACTTGGCGGATCTCCAATCCTGAGTGCCTAGGGCCTTCTCTTGTGCTTCCTCAAGCCATGCCTTGCTCACCTGTGACGCTCACAACAATAGTAGTTACAAGCCAGAACTCTACTCCTGGCAGCCCTGTTTTCATGAATGCCTGGGCACACTCTCCCTGTTTGCCTCCCTCAGACCCTAGTTTTGTAGAGCTTGGGGCTGAGGACCCCCAGCGAATTTTCTTGCCCTCTGGGAGCCATGCCCCCGGTACGTGGTGTAAGAGACCTCAATTGTCAGCACTTGTGGGATCAAGAGCCGGGAATTCCACGCGCTAGTCCCGAGCCAATCCTGATTCCCTAGGTCTGGCTATCGTGCTCACGGGAGAGCTGGGAGAGGCCCTTAAGGCTGAGCTGGGAGGGGCCCTTAAGGTTTCCCCGCTGTGTTGAGAGAGATGGCTAGGGGATTACACACCTGTCACGCTGGTTTTAGTGAAGTTATCTCCTCTGCCCGTGACGTCATTTCTATGCTATGGTGGTATCCCATGCAAATGGTGACCGTTTGTTCCCTTTGCAAGGTAACCAACGCAACGGGTGGGTCCTGACTGTCTCTCCCAAGCACCGTTTCAATCCTGTGGCCACTGCTTTTGAAGGCTTGGTTGGCTTTTACCTCTGAAAGTTCAGAAGGGCCGAACAGTTATTTCAGTGGGATCTTAGTGCTGAGTCATGAGAACCAGGCAAACCGGAGGTTGAATGCAGCCCATCCAGGCTCGGTGTGTGTTCTGAGGGGCCCAGAATGTTCGCCCCAGATCCACATCAGGTCAACATTGCCTACTGATTCTGAGCAAACAGCATTTAGACAGTTTACGACTCCCTATGCCCGCTCAGCTGAAGAGGTCAGAGACTTGATTTTTCCATGCCTGCCTTCATGATGGATCTCCTGTATTGCTAATTTTTATATCTGTGCATGGGAGTGTGTATGTATGAGAGTGTATATATATATATATATACACTCTCCAGATTTTTTAAAATATGAAATATATGTGTCTTATTATACACTCCCTAAATTCATTCATATTCATATATGTGTATTTATAATCAACTTTCCACAAGATTATTCTCAGAAATAATCATCCACCTGAAATACATATTTGTTTTCTAGTACTGAAAACTAAATTCAGTGAAAGGTGCAAACAAAACCGAATATTTCTACAGTTACTGAGCTAGTTTAACATCAATGCAAGTATATTCTTAGGGGACATGATGTGTATTTTGACTTTCATTTTTATTCAACACTGGTACATTACTACTCCTTCAGTTAATGCACATCATAGGATATATATTTCGTTCACAAGTTAGAAAATTTATAGGCATTTGTTTCACGATCAATCATTTCCTGATTCAGAACACATGATTCTTCTATGTTTCTTGACTGGTCTTTTCATGAGACTTCTTTCCAAACACATTATTTTTGTTTAACATCATCACTTATAAAGCAAAACTCAAACACCCTTCATGATAAACCATAATCCTAATATTACCATTAGATATATAACTGGTTGGAATGAATGATTATATATCAATATAAGATTTCTTATATATTTTCAGATTTCAATTCAATCCATTATTTAAAGTGGAACCAGTTACATTATTTATTCATATTATCGTCTATTCATGCATTATCTCTATATTCATAGACACAGGGTACACTTCTTTGTACCCCTAATACTAATGTATATGTCTTCAAAATATTGCTCCCAGACATAGTGAAAGAAATACTCATGTTACCTGATCTACATATACATTTTACCACAGTAATATTCTGAACAAAAAAAATGTAAAGGTCACACTTATGATTGTACCAAAGCCTAAAAGGAAAGTGAACATGGATAACTAATAACATCCGTGTCCAGGTTGCCTAATGCTCTCAAATGTAAATCCCATTGGTGACAACATATTTGTTTTTACCTATGATTATATATTCAAACTCAACCCTGTTGAAAATGTCTAATCCTATCACTCATTTATACTTTGCCTGATTTTGTTATGTCGCTATTGATACTTGCTTTTCTACATAATTTCCCCAGTTCATTATTGTGAATGACTCTTCACATGTACTGACATTTACATTCACTCTCTAAATGAAACCCTATTGCTAAATAAGCTTTTTATTCCAAATCATATTCTCACTCTTCTTCCTAAACCTACCGACTATCTTTCTAATCAAACCGACTATCACTTTTTGAATGGATATTCTCTTCTACATTCAATCATCCAAGGTACACGGTCCTATGACATTGTATATTGATTTAACTGAGACAATTGTACAGAACGTAATTCAACACTATGTATCCCAATCAAGGGCCCAATGCCCTTCTGGGCTTCAAATCTTTCTTAGATTTCCGTTTTCATACATATATTTCACTTATATATTCTTATAAATATCCCAGGTACCCAATCCCTTTATTCATCCTGCAGAATGATTCCTAACCCAAATCGAACATATAATTAACCCTAACCATACACTAACTTTACCGAAGAGCAGGGACAGAGTTGGTATTAAAATACAGGAATGTAGGGTATCTTCACCTCCTGAGAACCTCAAATGTTCATTTAGAAATGATCCCTGGTGAAGATGAAGGCAGCTATGAAAGACCTCAGAAAGCAAAGTCATCTTCCATGGCAATCATCCTGGTCGGGTTGAAGGGTTGTGTCTGAATCATTCTCTCTATTCTTAATGTATACAAGATGGACCAAACCAGTTCTGTGTGGAGAGCTGTTCCGGGGTGCTTATGATTGATATGACATTCTAACTTGTGAAAGTGTTACAGGAAAACTGGGGCAGCCTCCACCTCATGGGACTTTTGGAAGCAACTGTTAGGGCAAAGTGCTTGTCAAGGCAGTGACATAATTCAGATCCTGAAGAAAGTGACCTCACCTCACTTCCTTGGTGATAAAACTCTCTGAACTTGGGATCCAGGAAGCCAGGCACTCAGAGACAGTCCCTGTCCCAGTCCCAGTGGTCTCACATGTTTGGATTTACCAAGGACAGAGTCAGTCTTTCTTGGAACCTACAGATGTGAGGATGACGAAATGCCAGGAAACCTTTGAAGAGGGGCTTTTCCTGAGAAAGCAGGTAGTGTTTCACCACTGGCTCTTGACAACTTCACAGAGTTGGCCATGCAGACCAGAACTGAGACAGGAGAGGTCATTTTGGGGAAACATAGTATGGCCCAACAGTCAGAGGACACTCCGGAGAGTCACAGACCTACTTGGGGGAAGGAGGTGCCTTTTTGGGTGTGGGTGTGATTTTGTGGTTTTGGCTCATGTTCTCAGAATAGGTAGGAAAGGCGGTTTGTTTGGTTTAGAGTGGACTATTTTTAGTAAGTCCTTTGACAATGCAAGTGTCTGTGTATCCCACTGTGTTCATGATTGTAGACATTAGAAGAGAGAATGGATCAATGGATGTTTCCTGTCTACTAGAAAGCTTGCCAGCATTCATTGTGCCCAATATATGAGTGGACTCAGGCTTGCCTTATAGATGGGCAACACCTACTAGCTTCATAATTTCCTGTTTTCTCCTTCAATTCTGGCAACACTCCAGAACAGTATCATGGTTTTTTGTCCAAGATATGTACCACCTCCAATATCTGTGACATGGCCATGTACTAGATAGTTGAAGGGAATGGCTAGCATCTCAGAAATCTCAGATATCAGTTGACCAGGAAAGTCTCAGTGGAGAAACCCTGCTTTGGTCCTTTTGCTTACCTATTGTTCTGTTGCCCTGAATGTCAGGAAGATCTTTGCCTCAAGCCACCACTTTGTGAAGCCTGAAGAAAACAGTTTTCAAATGCAAATAAATGGGCATCACCTGTGGATCCATGCTTAATTGCTTTGAAAAGGGATATGTCTGAATCAGTCTCTTGGCCCTGTGTGAGGCTGTGGCTTAGATTCTCAGCACCTGATGGATCTAAAGATAGATCCCATGCATGCATCCAAAACCAAAATGGCAAAAAGATCAGATATTGATGATTAACTCTCTTGCCTTCCTCTGGTAGGTTCCTGAAATCCATCAAGTGAGAACAGGGATCCTTTGGGTCAAATAAGTTCTTCAAAACCCAGCAGAGGCTAGCCCATAGATGCTTGTTTTTTCTCATGACTCCAATTCACTTAAAGAATCTAAACCTCAAAGTCAGTAGTCCTCAAGTTGGAGAAGCCAAACAGTATTAAAGGAAGGCATATTTGATCACTCCTGGTTTACAGGAAGGGTGTCCACGCCACCCTTACTTTAGGCAAATGAGGGGCAGGAAGCTTATTTTGGACACTGACGTGGGCTGCTCCCCTCATGGAAACCTCCAGCCACAGGTTATGATGAGTGTCTATATGGAAGAAGATTTGGGCCATGTGGGAGTGTTTTGGTTTTAATTGTGGATATTTGAATGGTGGTTGGAAGAGATGACTGGGTCCACCTGGGCTTGCACTCTGGTGTGATTCCCCTTAGAGACTGAGTTCTGGTACTGATCTCAGAGAAGTATTGCCATGAATTGTGTTGGGATTTTAGATGGCCATGCATGAGAGTTGCCCTTGGAAAGTGACATCTAGGCCCAAGTTGACTTTCCAAAGATCACAGGAAATCTCATCCAGGATATCACATGATTTTATTCTTAAAGACTTGGCAGCCATTTTTGAGAGTCAAAACACACATGGACCTCACATTGTAGACCTAAATGGGCCTGACTTAATCTGACATTTTGGCCACTCTTTGGGAAGCCTTGTCTGTGAGAATTCTCCAGAGTTTTCATTGAAATGAGCTTCGTCACCATTTAATGGTTCCTGAATAAATTGAAACCCACAGTGCCTCCAACTTCTTTCTTGAAAATTGGCTAGATAAATACCATAAAAATTGTTGAAATTCCCATGACCGGGTGGCAGGAGAACATTTGGATGTCCTGTTGCTGATCATGAGTATGTAAGACAGTGCCCTGATTGACTTGGTTTTATGAAAATGGTGTAGAACAGAGATGCCAGAAAGTTGGATCCTGCTGAGTAGTTGTCCTAGAGCAGTGGTTGGCAGGTGGGTGATAAAACATCTGTGGTGGGCCATGTGGATCTGCCATTGGCTTGCAAATTGATTGTGACTGACATTTTGCAGCCAGTAGACTCTTATATGTAAAAGCATATTGTTATATGGAGAGGTTTCAGGGCAATGTTCAAAATCAGGTTGCTATGGTCAATGGGGCAAGCAATGTGGGATAGAAGCCTGGTTGGTGCATTCTCCTGTAGAACCCGACCCACCACAATTGACAGAACTCACTTCAGCACTGTGTCCCTGTTGAACTCTTTGTAATTCATGAAGCAAATTCCAAACTCCCAGTGCAGCAACAAGAAACACCATGAATAGTGGAGGATGACCAAATGGATTTACAGTGCACACGGGGAGACACTTAGACCCCAGTGGCCACAAGTTACATACAAATAGAAAATTCAGCACTGCTGCCTCATGTTCATTGGAAAATAAGAAACAATGTCATCCATGTCACATAGATGAAGACCCAGCTTTGATGGTGTCACTCCAAATGAAGCTAATGCTCCTGACAACAGCATATATTTCATTGCCAAACCTTAGAGGCAGTTTCTCCAGATGTCAGGCTGGCAGAACTTCATGTTTGTGGAGTGTTTACCCTGTCCCTTACTTTTGGAACCTCTTCTACCACCTCCAAATTTGTGAACTCCTGAGCATTTTCCATTCCACATATGTATTCACAGATTTTCTAACTCCTCTCCTCTAATTGTGTCTTATGTGGGGCGAAGGTAATGTCAAGGCATTGTTCTGAATGAGAGTGGGAAGTTTTTTGTGTAGCACATATTTGCATACACATTGGATACATTTTCAAATTTTCCATTCGAAATACTGAATCCCTGACACTAACACATACCCTAATAGACTTTGACTTTTAATGCTAATATTATGGAGAAAAATAACCCAAACAGAATAGAAATACAAGAGGTTCACAGGAGGCATGGTGTATAGTTGGACTTGCCTTTCGTATGATAAATGGTAGGTGTTATAAATCTAGCAAATTTTAATTGAAATAGTTCTCCATGTGTTTTAAAAGTTAACAAATATGTGAATAACTGTCTCCCTTTCTCTGTAGCCTATTCATCACATGTATTTTTATATGCACATATCGAATTCTACCTGGCATCACTCGTACATTTTGTGAGGTGGCTGGCTTGGCAGATACAAATTGTGAGAAGAGATCACTCCTACTTAATGCTGTTGGAACTGAAAATTCAACATACGGGTGAGCTTCTTAGTTGAACGACATAAATCCATGTTCATTAAAATGAATATTTTTGGATCTGTGGATGATATATATTTCATGGTGAATTTCGATTGGCATACATAATGCTACTTTTTAATGTCTCTGTGTGTATGTATGTGTATATATATATTTTTTTTTCACTCTGCAGATTTTTCAAAATATGAAGTATATTTTTCTTATTATACACTCCCTAAATTCATTCATATTCATGTATGTGGATTTATAATCAACTTTTCAAAAGATTATTCTCAGAAATATTCATCCACTTGAAATACTTATTTGTTTCCTAGTACTGAAAACTAACTTCAGGGGATCATATGATGGCTGCGAAGGGAGTGCATCACCCCCATGTACTGCGTCACTGTGAGGGAGAATGACGAGTTAGAATGGCTAAAACCTATCTTGTTAGGAATTTCCAGCAAAATTGTGGTTCTCCAAAACCAAGTGTACATATTTCCATCTCAGGAGGATCAGCTACGGGGGCTCAAACGCGAGTGATTTGTCCTCACAGAAGGTCATGCGACTTATTCAGGAAATCACTCCGTGGCTAGAGTCTGTGGCGCGTGCTGGGAAACGACGAGATAGCAAGGCAAATATACAGCGGTGCAGGTACTGTGGGCTCCTGCCAGGTATGCAATCACTGTGCTCAGTGCTGAATTCTGGGTTTGAGACGGGAAAGCATGCAGTCCAACTCGTTTCTCCACACCCGTCAGACCACAGAGGAACCCAGCGGCCACCATCATGGAGAGGTGACTTCATCATCCCTGTTTTCGACTGATCGCAGCTTATTCAGCTATAGAACAGGTAATTTCAGGATGCCATTCACCTTTGTGTGCAGACAAATTACTCAGGCTCAGTGCTAAAGAACCCGCAGAAACTGCGTCTTGGAGCCTGCTTCTATTAGAACATACAGCGAGCCCAGAGCGGCCGAATTCCGCCTCCAGGAACTGATCTGGCCCAGGGCTAAAGAACCGGCGGAAACTGCTTCTCGGTCCGGGTCTTGCTGAATATCAGTAAATATCAACCGAGCCTTCATAAGCAGTGGCAACAGGATTGAGACGGGGCTTGTGAATGCCGGTCAGGACTCACCGATTGCTTTAGTCACCCAGCAAAGGGAACGAAATGCTGCCTTTTGCATGGGATACCAACATGGCAGAGATCTGATGTCATCAGAAAGCAGCAGAGGAGATAACCTCATTGATACCAGCGGTGACAGAAACAGTTGGTCTCCTGGTAAAGAAAGTGAGTCACAAACACCCGGGTCTCTCTCACTTTGTCATCAAGCCAGAGGGGCAGAGCAGAGCCGCCACCCATGCCCGGAACAGGCCCAGCAACACACCTGCATGGTAGTCACGTCACCCCAATTGGAAGAGAGGCAGAGCAGAGCCGCCGCCCTTGCCCAGAACAGGCCCAGCGACCCGCAGGCGTGGTAGTCACATCAACCGAATTGGAGTAGTTGCAGAGCAGAGCCTTCTCCCGCACCTAGTACAATCCCAGTGGCCCACTGGCATGGTAGTCAGGTCACCCCAATATTAGTAGGGGAAGAGCAGAGCCTTCGCCCGCACCCAGAACAGGCCCAGCAACCTGCCGGCATGGTAGTCACGACCCCCCAATTGGAGTAGGGGCAGAGCAGAGCCATCACCCGCGCCCGCAAGGTAGGCACACCTGCACCTGACTGGCAGAAGAGGCCCATCGCCCTGCCGGCACGGCAGACACTTCACCCCATTTGGAATAGGAGCAGAGCAGATCCATTGCCCGTGCCCGCAAGGCAGGCAGACCTGCGACAAACTGGCGGAACAGGCCCAGCAACACACCTGCATGGTAGTCACATCACCCCAATTGGAATAGGGGCAGAGCAGAGCCGCCGCCAGCACCTACAAGGTAGGCAGACCTGCGACCGATCGGCAGAACACCCCAGGGGTCCACGGGTAATAGCTGCAGCAGATGGAATGTCAGATAAAGAACTCAGATATACATGCTTCAGATGATCTGGAGTCTCAAGGAAGACATTAGAAAGCAAAATCAGACAATGAAAGATCACTTCGACAATGAATTACATAAACAAATCCAAGAAGCAAAAGATCAGCTATACAGAGAGATAGAGGTTGTAAAAAATAACAAACAGAAATCCTAGAAATGCAGAAAGCAATAAACCAACTAAAAAACTCAATTGAGAAGACTACCAGCAGAGTAGAACACTTAGAAGATAGAACATCAGACAATGAAGACAAAGTATTCCAACTTGAAAAGAACATAGACAGCTCAGCAAGACTGTTAAGAAACCATGAACAGAATATCCAAGAAATACGGGATAACATAAAGAGACCAAACATAAGAGTCATTGGAATACAGGAAGGTATAGAGGTTAAAACCAAAGAAATGAGGAATGTATTCAATGAAATAATACGAGAAAACTTCCCAGACTTGAAGAATCAGACTGACTCCCAAGTCCTAGAAGCCTACAGGACGCCAAATGTGCAAAATCATAAGAGATCCACACCTAGACACATTATAATGAAGATGCCCAACGTACACAATAAGGAGAGAATTTTAAATGCTACAAGAGAAAAAAAGCAGATTACATTTAGGGGTAAAACAATCAGGATAACAGCTGATCTTTCAACACAGACTCTGAAAGCTAGAAAATCCTTGAATAACATTTTTCAAACACTGAAAGAAAATGGATTCCAACCAAGAATTGTGTATCCAGTGAAATTAAGCTTCAGGATGGAAGATAAAATTATAACCTTCCATGATAAAAAAAAGTTAAAATAATTTGTAGCTAGAAAACCATCTCTTCAAAACATCCTCGGAAAATATTACAGGAAGAAGAAAGGGAAATAACAATAAAAACCAACAGTGGGATGTAGTACAGTAAAAGTGGGAAATAATCAAAGAAGAAAACAATCCATGTTTAATAACATAAATAAACAAATAGGGCTAGAAGAACAACCATTATCTCAATAATAACTGTAAATGTTAATGCCTTAAACTCACCAATTAAGAGACAGAGGCTAGTAGAATGGATCACAAAACAAGACCCAATAATATGCTGCCTACAGGAGACGCATTTGATAGGAAAAGACATACATAGACTGAAGGGGAAAGGTTGGGAAAAATCATATCACTTATATGGATTTCGGAAACAAGTAGGAGTGTCCATACTCATATCAAATAAAATAGATTTCAAGCCAAAGTTAATCAAAAGGGATAAAGAGGGACACTATATACTGCTCAAGAGAACCACACAGCAACAAGACATAACCATTATAAATATATATATGCCCCAAAACAATGGTGCAGCTATCTCCATCAAACAAACTTTTCTCAAGATCAAGAGTCTAATAGACCACCATACAATAATCATGGGAGACTTCAACACACCTCTCTCACCACTGGACAGGTCTTCCAAACAAAAGTTGAAATAGAAAACTATAGAACTCAATAACACAATTAATAACCTAGACTTAATTGACATATATAGAATATACTCCACAATATCAAGCAGTTACATTTTTCCTCAGCAGCACATGGATCCCTCTCAAAAATAGATCATATATTATGTCACAGAGCAATTCTTAGACAATATAAAGCAGTAGAGATAATACCATGCATCTTATCTGATCATAATGGAATATAAACTAAAAATCAATGATAAAAGAAGGAAGGAAAAATCATGCATCACTTGGAGAATGAACAACAGGTTACTGAATGAACAATGGGTTATAGAAGACATAAAGGAGGAAATTAAAAAATTCTTAGAGATAAATGAAAACACAGGCACAACATATCAGAATCTATGGGACACATTGAAATCCGTTCTAAGAGGAAAATTCATTGCTTGGATTTCATTCCTTAAAAAAAGAAAAAAACAACAGCAAATAAATGATCTCATACTTCATCTCAGAATCCTAGAAAAAGAAGAGGAAAACAACAGCAAAATAAGTAGAAGGTAAGATTTAATTAAAATCAAAGCTGAAATTAATGAAATCGAAACAAAAGAAACAATTGAAAAAATTGAGGAAACTAAAATTTGGTTCTTTGAAAAAATAAATAAAATCGACAGACCCTTAGCCATGCTAATGAAAGAAGAAGAGAGAAAACTCAAATTACTAGCATACGGGATGAAAAAGTCAATATCACATGTTAAGGTCTATAAACAAGTCAGCATGGCACCTGGTATTTTGCCAGAGAAATGTTAGGGTCTGTAAACAAGTCTGGATGGCGCCTGGCCAAATGCCATAGGGAGTGGTTTTTGAAGTAACAAAAGCAAGCCATTAAGTGTGGAGATTCCTTATTGGTTGACTGCTGTATCTATTTTATGCTAATTAGGTAAGCTTTATAAAATGTATAAATATTGCTCGGATTCTACAATAAACGGCTTCCACTCCTGCTGTATCAATCTACACAAGTTATTTGTCACCCCCTGGCAATCACAGCAGATATTTCTGAAATACAGAAGATAATCAGAAATTAATTTGATTCGTTATACTCCAATATAATAGAAGATAGTGAAGGCATCGAAAAATTTCTTAAGTCATGTGATCTGTCCAGATTGAGTCAGGAGGATATAGACAACCTAAACAGACCAATATCAATTGAGGAAATAGAAGAAACCATCCAAAGATTACCAACTAAGAAAAGACCAGGACAGTATGGGTATACAGCAGAGTTTTACAAACCCTTAAATATGAACTAATACCAATACTTATCAAGCTATTTCAGGAAATTGAAAAAGAGGGAGATCTTCCAAATTCATTCTACCAGGCCAATATCACCCTAATTTCTACACCAGACATAAACACTTCAAACAAAGAAAACTACAGACCAATATCCGTAAAGAACCTAAATGCAAAAATCCCTAATTAAATTCTGGCGAATCAGATACAAAAACATATTAAAAAAATTGTGCACCATGATCAAGTAGGATTCATCCGTGGAATGCAAGGCTTGTTCAATATACAAAAATCAATAAATGTTATTCACCACATCAATAGACTTAAAAATAAGAACCATATGATCATCTCGATAGATGCACAAAAAGCATTCGACAAAGTACAGCATCCCTTTATCTTCAAAACTCTAGAAAAACTAGGAATAACAGGAACATACCTCAATATTGTAAAAGCAATCTATGCTAAGCCTCAAGATAGCATCATTCTGAATCTAGAAAAATTGAAGGCTTTCCCTCTAAAATCTGGAACAAGAATGGGATGCCCTCTCTCACCACTTCTGTTCAATACAGTTCTCGAAACACTGGCCAGAGCAATTAGACAGAGGGAAGAAATTAAAGGCATAAAAATAGGAAAGAAGAACTTAAATTATTACTATTGCAGAAGACATGATTCTATACCTAGCAGACCCAAAAGGGTCTACAAAGAAACTAATAGAGCTAATAAATGAATTCAGCAAAGTCGCAGGATATAAAATCAACACACATAAATCAAAGGCATTCCTCTATATCAGCGACAAATCCTCTGAAATGGAAATGAGAACAACCACTCCATTCACAATATCCTAAAAAAAAAAAAAAGATGGAAATCAACCTAACAAAAGAGGTGAAAGTCTTATACAATGAAAACTACAGAACCCTAAAGAGAGAAATATAAGAAAATCTTAGAAGATGTAAAAATATATCCTGTTCATGGATAGGCAGAACTAACATCATCAAAATGGCGATATTACCAAAATTTCTTTATAGGTTTAATGCAATGCCAATCAAAATCCCAAAGGCATTTCTTGTAGAAATAAAGAAAGCAATCATGAAATACATATGGAAAAATAAAAGTCCCAGAATAGCAAAAACAATGCTAGGCAGGAAGTGTGAATCAGGCGGTAGAGCGATACCAGACTTCAAACTATACTACAGAGCAATAGTAACAACAATAGCATGGTACTGGTACCAATATAGGCCGGTGGACCAATGGTACAGAATAGAGGACACAGAAACCAATCCACAAAACTACAACTATCTTATATTTGATAAAGGGGCTAAAAGCATGCAATGGAGGAAGGATAGCATCTTCAACAAATGGTGTTTGGAAAACTGGAAATCCATATGTAACAAATTGAAACTGAATCCCTTTCTCTTGCCATGCACAAAAGTTAACTCAAAATGGATCAATGAGCTTGATATCAAATCAGAGACACAGTGTCTGATAGAAGAAAAATTTGCTTACGATGTGCATACTGTGGGGTCGGGCTCCAAATTCCTCAATAGGACACCCATAGCACAAGAGTTAATAACTAGAATCAACAAATGGGCCATAAACTAAAAAGTTTTTTCGCAGCAAAAGAAGCAATAAGAGAGGTAAATAGGGAGCCTACATCCTGGGAAGAAATCTTTACTCCTCACACTTCAGATAGAGCCCTAATATCCAGAGTATACAAAAAACTCAAAAAATTAGAAAATAAGATAACAAATAACCCAATCAACAAATGGGCTGAGGACCTCAACAGACACTTATTAGATGAGGACTCACAATCAATCAACAAGTACATGAAAAAATGCTCACCATCTCCAGCAGTCAGAGAAATGCAAATCAAAACCACCCTAAGATACCATCTCACTCCAGTAAGATTGGCAGACATTATGAAGTCAAACAACAACAAGTGCTGGTGAGGACGTGACGAAAAGGGTCCACTTGTACATTGCTGGTGGGACTGCAAATTGGTGCAGCCAATTTGGAAAGCAGTATGGAGATTTCTTTGAAAGCTGGGAATGGAACCACCATTTGACCCAGCTATTCCCCTACTCAGTCTATTCACTAAAGACCTAAAAAGAGCATGCTACAGGGACACTGCTACATCGATGTTCATAGCAGAACAATTCACAACAGGAAGACTGTGAAACCAACTTAGATGCCCTTCAATGAAAGAATGGAGAAAATACTGTGGCATTTATACACAATGGAGTATTACTCTGCATTGAAAAATGAAAAAAATCATAGAATTTGGAGGGAAATGGATGGCATTAGAGCAGATTATGCTAAGTGAAGCTACCCAATCCTTAAAAAACAAATGCCAAATGTCATCTTTGATATACGGAGAGTAACTAAGAACAGAGGAGAGACAAAGAGCATGACAAGATGATTAACATTAAACCGGGATGAGAGGTGGAAAGGAAAGGGAGAGAGAAGGAAAATTGCATGGAATTGGAAGGAGACCCTCAGGGTTATATAAAATTACATACAAGAGAAAGTGAGGGGAAAGGGAAAAATAATACAAGGGGGACAAATTTATTACAGTAGAGGGGGTAGAGAGAGAAGAGGGGAGGGGCAGGGAGGGGAGGGGGGATAGTAGAGGGTAGGAAAGGCAGCAGAATTCAATAGACACTAGTATGGCAATATGTGAATCAATAGATGTGTAAATGATGTGATTCTGTAATCTGTACATGGGGTAAAAATGGGAGTTCATAATGCACTTGAATCAAAGTGTGAAATATGATATAACAACAACTATGTATTGTTTTGAACAATTATAAATAAAAATGAAAAAAAATAAAACTAACTACGGTGAATAATGCATGAAATCCTAATATTTCTACAGTAACTGAACCAGTTTAACATCAATGCACGTAGATTCCTATGGGACATGATGTGTACTTTGACCTTCATTTTTATTCAACACTGGTACATTACTATTTCATCAGTTTATGCACATCACAGGATATATATTTCATCCACAATTTAGCAAAGTTATAGGCATTTGTTTCACTTTCAATCAATTCCTGCTTTGAACACATGGATTCCTCCATATTTCCTGACTGGTCTTTTCATGAGACTTCCTTCCAAACACATTATTTTCGATTTCCATAAACACTTTTGAAACAAAACTCACACACACTTCATCATAAACAATAACCCTAAGATTACCATTATATGTGTAACTGGTTGGAGTGAATGATTGTATGTCAATATATGATTTCCTATATATTTTAAGATACCAATTCAATCCATTATTTAAAGTGAAAAAAGTTATATTATTTATTCACACTAAGGTCTATTCATGCATTATCTCTATATTCGTAGACACAGGGTACACCACTTGGTACCCACAATACTAATTTATGTGTCCTCAAATATTGCTCCCAGAAATGGTGGAAGAAATACACATATCATATGATCTACATATATATTTGATCACAATAATTTTCTGGGCACAAAATGCAAAGGTCACACTTATGATTGTACCAAATCCTAAATGGAAAGTGAACATGGCTTACTAAAAACATCCATATCCAGGTTGCCTAATGCTTTCAAATGTCATTCCTATTGGTGACTACATATTTGTTTCTTCCTAAGATTATGTACTCAATCTCAACCCTGTTGAAAATGTCTAATCCTATCACTCACTATATAATTGCCTCATTTCGTAATGTCTCTATTGATATTTTCCTTCCTACATATTTTCCCCAGTTAATCATTGTGACTGACCCTTCACATGTGCTGACATTTACATTCACTCTATAACCGAAACCCTATTGCTACAGAAATTTTTGTCCAAATTTTATACTCACTTTTTTATAAACCTACCGACTATCTTCCTAATCCCACCGACTATCTCAATTTGAGTGGATGTTCTCTTCTAAAATCAAACATCCAAGGTATAAGGTCCTATGCCATTGATTATCAATTTATCTGAGACATCTGTGTAGAACGTAATTAAAAGCTAAGTATCCCAATCAAGGGCCTAATGCCCTTCTGGGCTTCAAATCTTACCAACATTTCTGTTTTCATACTTATATTTCACCTCTATAATCTTATAAATATCGCAGGTTCCCAATACTATTAATCATCCTGCAGGATGATTCGTAATCCAAATCGAACATGTTAATAACCCTAACCATACACTCTTCCCTCAATCTAACTTTACAGAAGAGCAGCGAGAGAGTTCATCTTACAATACAGGAATGTAGGGGATCTGCCTCCTGTTGAGAACCTCAAAGGTCCATGCAGATTTGATCCCTGGAGAAGATTAGGCAGCTATGAAGGACCTGAGAGAGCAAAAGTCATCTTCCATCGCAAACAACCTTTCCAGAATGAAGGGTTTTGTCTGAATAAGCCTCTCTTCTTAATGTAGAGAAGATGGACCATACCAGTCATGTGTGGAGAGCTGTTCCTGGGTGCCTATGGTTTATATACCATTCTAACATATGAAAGTGTCACAGGAAGTAAGGGCTGCCTCCATCTCATAGGACTATTGGAAGCTACTGTTAGGACAAAGTGGTTGCCAAGGCAGTGACCTCATTAAATTCCTGAAGGAAGTAATCTCACCTCACTTCCTTGGTGATGAAACTCTCTGAACTTGGGATCCGGGAAGCCAGGCACGCAGAGCCAGTCCCATTCCCAGTCCCAGTGGTCTCACTTGTTTGGATTTAACAAGGACAGAGTCAGTCTTTCTTGGTACCTACAGATGTGAGGATGGACAAATGTCAGGAAAGCTCTGAAGAGAGGCCTTTCCTGAGAAAGCAGGTAGTGGCTCACAGCTGGCTAGTGACAACTTCACAGATTGGGCCAATGAGACCATATCTGACACAGGACAGGCGATTTCATCAGAACATAGTATGGCCCACCTGTCAGAGGACACTCCTGATAGTCACAGACCTACTTGGGGGAAGGAGCTGCCTTTGTGTGTGTGGGTGTGGGTTTGAGGTTTTGTCTCATGTTCTGAGAATAGGTAGGAAAGGCGGTTTGTTTGTTTTGGAGTGAACTGTTTCTGGTAAGTCGTTTGACAAGGCCAGTTTCTCTTTGTCTGTGTATCCCACTGTGTCCGTGGTTTTAGACATTAGAAAAGAGAATGAATCATTGTATGTGTCCTGACTAGTAGAAAGCTTCCCAAGATTCATCTTGCCCAATTTATGAATGGACTGTGGCTTGACTTATGGGTGGGCAACTCCTACAATCTTGCTAAGGTCCTGTTTTCTTCCTGAATTCTGGCCAATTTCCAGAATAGTCTCATTGTTTTGTGTCCAAAATATGTACCACCTCCAAGCTCTGAGACTTGGCCATGTACTGGATTGCTGAAAGGAATGGGAGCATCTAAGAAAACTCAGATATGAGTGTGACGAGAAAATTCTAATGGAGAAACCCTGCTTTGGGCCTTTTGCTTACCAATTGTTCTGTTGCCCTGAATGTCAGAACGTCTTTGCCTAAGGCCACACCTTTGTAGAGTCAAAAGAAATAGTTTTCAAATAGAAATGAATGGGCATCACCTGTGGCTCTTTGCTTAATTGCTTTGGAAAGGGATGTGTCTGAATCAGCTTTTTGGCCCTGTGTGAGGCTGTGGCTTAGATTCTTAGCACCTGATGGATCTAAAGAAAAATCCCATGTGTGCATCCAAAACCAAAATGGACAAAAGAGCTTTCATTTTGGATGAAGTCTCGCGCATTCCTCTGTAAGGTTCCTGACCTTCATCAAGTGAGAATAGTGATCATTTGGTTTAAATGTGTTCCTCAAAACCCTGCAGAGGATAGCCCATAAGTGCTTGATTTTTCTCATGACTCCAAATCACATAAAGACTCTAAACCCCACAGTCAGTAGGCCTCAAATTGGAGAAGCAGTGCCATCTTAATGGCCGGCCAATTTGATCACTCCTGGTTCACTGGAAGGATGTCCAGGCCACCCTGATTTTAGGCAAATGAGGGGCAAGGGTGGTTATTTTGGACACTGTCTTGGGCAGCACCCCTCATGGAAACCTCCAGCCAGAGGTTATGATGAGTGGGTATATAGAAAAGATGAGTGACATGTGGGAGTGTTTTGGATTTAATTGTGGATATTTGTGTGGCAGTTGGAAGACATAACTGGGTCTACCTGGGCTTGAATTTTGGTGTGATTCCCCTTAGAGACTGAGTTCAGAAACTGACCTCAGAAAAGTATTGCCATGTATTGTGTTGGGATTAAAGATGTCATGTATGAGAGTCACCCTTGGAAACTGAGATCTAGCCCCAGAGTGGCTTTGCACAGAGCACTGGGAATCTCAGCCAAGGTATCACATGATTTCATTCGAAAGACTTGGCAGCCATATTTGAGAGTCAAAACACACATGGAACTCACATTGTAGACCTCAATGGGCCTGGCTTAATGTGACCTTTTGTCCACTCTTTGAGAAGCCTTGCCTGTGAGGGTCCTTCAGAGCTTTCATTGAAATTATCTTCCTCACCATTTAATGGTTCCTGAAAAAATTGAAACCCACAGTGCTTCCAACTTCATCCTTGTAAAATGTCTAGATAAATACCATGAAATTTTTGAAATTCCCATGACTAGGTTGCACTAGAGAACCTTTGGATGTCCTGCTGCTGATCATGGATGTACCTGACAGTGCCTTGCTTGACTGGGTTTTATGAAAATGGTGTACAACAGAGGTCCCAGTAAGTTTCAGGCTCCTAAGAAGTGGGCCTAGAGTTGTGGTGGGCAGGAGTGTGATAAAACTTCTGTGTTGGAGCAATTTGGATCTTCCATTGGCTTAAAAATGGCTTGTGGCTTACATGGTGCAGCCAGCAGACCCTTATAAGTAAAGGCATCTTGTTAAATGGAGAGGATTCAGGGCAATGTTCAGAATCAGGTTGCTATGGACAAGGATGCAATGGGGCAAGCTTTGAGGGATAGAAGATTGGTTGGTGCATTTTCCTGCAGACCCTGACCCACCACACGTGACAGAACTCCCTCCAGCACTGTGTCCCAGTTGAACTCCTTCTATTTTATGAAGCAAATACCAAACTACCAGTGCAGCAGCAAAAACCCCACAAAAAGTGTAGGAGGGCCAAATGGCTTCACAGTTCAACGGGGAGACACTTAGACCCCAGAGGCCACAGTTTACCTAAAAAGAAAAATATCAGCACTGCTGCCTCATGTTCATTGAAACATCAGAAACAATGTCCTCCAGGTCTCATAGATGCAGACCCAGCTTTGATGGTCTCACTACAAAGGAAGCCAAATCTCCTGACAACAACATATATTTAAGTGCCCTATCTCAAGGCAGTTTCTCAAAAAGTTTTTAGGCCAGCAGAGCTCCATGTTTGTGGAGTGTTTACCCTGTCCCTTGCTTTTGGAAACTCCTCTACCACCTCCAAGGTTGTGAACTCCTGAGCATTTTCCATTCCAGATATGTGTTCACTGATTTTCTAACTCTTCTCCTCTAATTGTGTCTTACTTGGGGTGAAGGTAATGTCAAGGCATTGTTCTGGATGAGAGTGGGAGGATATTTGTGCAGCATATATATGCATACAAATTGGATTCATTTTCCAATTTTCATTTTGAAATATTGAATCCCTGACACTAACCCATACCTACTAGACTCAAACAACTCATCCTAATATGATAGAGAAAAATAACCCAAACCTATAGAAATACAAGCAGTTCATTGGAGGCATGTTGTATAGTTGGACTTGCCTTTTGCATTATATAAGGTAAAAGTTATAAATTTAGTCAATTTTTAATCGAAGAAGTTCTCCATAAGTTTTTAAACTTAAAAAATACGAGAATTCTTGTTTCCCTTTCTCTTTAGCCTATTCACACTTGTATATTTATATGCATATATAGAATCCTACCAGGTATCACACGTACATTTTGAGGTGGCTGACTTGGCATATACAAACTGTGAGAAGAGTTCAAACCTCCTAAAAGCTGTTGGAACTGAAAATTCAACCTATAGGGGAGCTTCCTAGTAGAAGAACATTATACATAAATTCATGTTCAGTAAAATAAATATTTTTGCATCTGTGGGTGATATATGTTTACTGATGAATTTCTATTGCCATTTATATTGATTCTTTTAAATGTCTGTCAGTGTTTTGTGTGTTTGTGTGTGTGTGTGTGTGTGTGTGTGTGTGTGTAATATATCTGTACACTGTGCAGATTTTTCAAAATATGAAATATATGTGTCTAATGTAAACTCTCTAAATTCATTCATGATCATGTATGTGGATTTATAATCAACTTTTCACAAGATTATAATCAGAAATATTCATCCACCTGAAATACATATTTATTTCCTAGTACTGAAAACTAACTTCAGTGAATGGTGCATACAAATCCTAATTATTCTACAGTAACTGACCCAGTCTAACATCAATGCAAGTAGATTCCTATGGGACATGATATGTAATTTGACATTCATATGTACTCAACACTGGTACATTATTATTTCTTCAGTTTTTGCACATTTTAAGTTATACACTTCATCCACAAGTTCACAAATTTATAGGCATTTGTTTCAACTTTAATCACTTCTTGCTTCAGAACACATGTATTGGCAGGGTTTCTTGACTGGTCTTTTCATGAGACTTCTTTCCAAACACATTATTTTAGATTTCCATAATCACTTTTGAAGCAAAACTCACACACTCTTCATGATAAACCAAACAATAATATTTCCATTAGATATATAACTGGTTGGAATGAATGATTGTATATCAATATATGATTTCCTGTAATTTTTCAGATATCAATTCAATTCATTATATAAAGTTCAAAAAAGTTATATTATTTATTCACAGTATGGTCTATTCATGCTTTATCTCTATCTTAATAGACACAGGGTACACCTTTTTGTACCCCCAATTCTAATTTTAAATCTTCAATATATTGCTCCCAGAAATGGTGAAGGAAATACTCATGTCACCTCATTATCACAGTAATATTCTGGACAAAAAAATGGAAAGGTCACACTTATGATTGTACCAAAGCCTAAATGGAAAGTGAACATGGATTACTAAAAACATCCATGTCCAGGTTGTCTAATGCTGTCAATTGTCAATCCTATTGGTGACTACATATTTGTTTTTTCCTAATTTATATATTCAAACTCAACCCTGTTGAAAATGTCTAATTCTATCCCTCACTTTATACTTTGCCTGATTTCGTAATGTTTCCATTGATATCTGCTTTTCTACACATTTTCCCCAGTTCATCATAGTGACTGACTATTCATATGTGCTGATATTTACATTCACTCTATAACCGAAAGTCTATTGCTAAAGAACTTTTGGTCCAAATCCTATACTCACTCTTCTTCCTAAACCTACTGACTATCTTCCTAATCCTACTGAATATCCCTTTTTGACTGGATGTTCTCTTCTAAATTCAATCATCCAATGTACAAGGTCCTATGCCATTGTATATCGAATTATCTGAGACATCTTTGCAGAACATAATTCAAAGCTAAGTATCCCAATCAAGGGCAAAACCCTTCTGGGCTTCAAATCATAACTAGGTTTCTCTTTTCATAATTATATTTCACCTCTATATTCTTGTAAATATTGCAGGTTCCCAATACCATTATTAATCGCACAGAATCATTCGTAACCCAAATCAAACCTGTTTTTAACCCCAAGTATACACTGTTCCCTCAATCATTTTACAGAAGAGCAGGGATAGAGTGGTTCTTACAATACAGGAAAGTTGGAGACCTTCCTCGTGATGAGAACCTCAAATATCCATGCACAAATGATACCTGGAGAAGTTGTAGGCAGGTATGAAGCACCTAAGAGAGAAAAAGTCATCTTCCATGGCAAACAACCTGGTCAGGATGAAGGGATGAGTCGGAATCTGCCTCTCTATTCTTATTGTAGAGAAGGTGGACCAAACCAGGCCTGAGTGGAGAGCTGTTCCCAGGTGCCAATGGTTGATATACATTCTACCTAATAAAAGTGTCAAAGGAAGTAGGGGCAACCTCCATCTTATGTTACCCTTGGAAGCAACTGTTAGGAAAAAGTGGTTGCCAAGACAGTGACCTCATTCAGTTTCAAAGAATGTGACATCCCTCATTTCCTTGGTGATGGAAATCTCTGAACTTGGTATCCAAGAAGGAAGGCACCCAGAGGCAGTCCCAGTCCCAGGCCCAGTGGGCTCACTTGTTTGGATTTACCAAGGACAGAGTCAGTTTTCTTGGTACCTAATGATGTGAGGATGGCCAAATGCCAGGAGAGCTCTGAAGATGGACCTTTCCTGAGAAAACAGGATCATATATCGCATTTTGATTCAAGTGGGTTATGAACTCCCATTTTTACCCCGTATACAGATTGCAGAATCACATCACTTACACATCCATTGATTCTCATATAGCTATACTAGTGTCTGTTCTATTCTGCTGCCTTTCCTATCCTCTACTATCCCCCCTCCCCTCCCCTCTCCTCCCCTCTTCTCTCTCTACCCACTCTACAGTAATAAATTTCTCCCCCTTGTATTATTTTTCCCTTTTCCCGCACTTCCTTTTGTATAAAATTTTGTATAACCATGAGGCTCTCCTCCCATTTCCATGCAATTTCCCTTCTCTCTCCCTTTCCCTTCCACCTCTCATCCCTGTTTAGTGTTAATCTTCTTCTCATGCTCTTCGTCACTACTCTGTTCTTAGTTACTCTCCTTATATCAAAGAAGACATTTGGCATTTGTTTTTTAGGGATTGGCTAGGTTCACTTAGCATAATCTGCTCTAATGCCATCCATTTCCCTGCAAATTCTAAGATTTTGTCATTTTTAAATGCAGAGTAATACTCCATTGTGTATAAATGCCACATTATTTTTATTCATTCTTCCATTGAAGGGCATATAGCTTGGTTCCACAGTCTTGCTATTGTGAATTGTGCTGCTCTGAACATCGATGTAGCAGTGTCCCTGTAGCATGCTCTTTTTAGGTCTTTAGGTTTTAGACCGAGAAGGGGAATATCTGGGTCAAATGGTGGTTCCATTGCCAGCTTTCCAAGAAATCTCCATACTGCTTTCCCATTTGGCTGCACCAATTTGCAGTCCCACCAGCAATGTACAAGTTTACCTGTTTCCCCATATCCTCGACAGCACTTGTTGTTGTTTGACTTCATAATGGCTGCCAATCTTACTGGAGTGAGATGGTATCTTAGGGTGGTTTTGATTCACATTTCTCTGACTGCTGGAGATGGTGAGCATTTTTTTATGTACTTGTTGATTGATTGTATGTCCTCCTCTGAGCAGTGTCTGTTCAGGTCCTTGGCCCATTTGTTGATTGTGTTATTTGTTATCTTATTGACTAATTTTTTGAGTTCTTGTATACTCTGGATATTAGGGCTCTATCTGAAGTGTGAGGAGTAAAGATTTGTTCTTAGGATGTAGGCTCCCTATTTACCTCTCTTATTGTTTCTTTTGCTGAGAAAAAACTTTTTAGTTTGAGTAAGTCCCATTTGTTGATTCTAGCTATTAACTCTTGTGCTATGGGTGTCCTATTGAGGAATTTGGAGCCCGACCCCACAGTATGTAGATCATAGCCAACTTTTTCTTCTATCAGGCGCCGTGTCTCTGATTTGTTATCAAGCTCCTTGATCCATTTTGAGTTAACTTTTGTGCATGGCGAGAGAAAGGGATTCAGTTTCATTTTGTTGCATATGGATTTCCAGCTTGCCCAGCACCAATTATTGAAGATGCTATCCTTCATCCATTGCATGCTTTTAGCCCCTTTATCAAATATGAGATAGTTGAAGTTTTGTGGATTGGTTTCTGTGTCCTCTAATCTGTAACATTGTTCCACCCGCCTGTTTTGGTACCAGTATTATGCTATTTTTGTTACTATTGCTCTGCAGTATACTTTGAAGTCTGATATCGCTATATCGCCTGATTCACACTTCCTGCTTATCATTGTTTTTGCTATTCTGGGTCTTTTATTTTTCCATATGAATTTCATGATTGCTTTCTCTATTTCTACAAGAAATGCCATTAGGATTTTGATTGGCATTGCATTAAACCTATAGAGAACTTTTGGTAATATCGCCATTTTGATAATGTTAGTTCTGCCTATATATGAACAGGGTACATTTTTACATCTTTTAAGATCTTCCTCTATTATTCTCTTTAGGGTTCTGTAGTTTTCATTTTATGAGACTTGCACCTCTTTTGTTAGGCTGATTCCCAATTATTTTTTTTAGGATATTGTGAATGTAGTGGTTGTCCTCATTTCCGTTTCAGAGGATTTTTTGCTGATATACAGGAATGCCTTTGATTTATGCGTGTTGATTTTATATCCTGCCACTTTGCTGAATTCATTAATTAGCTCTATTAGTTTCTTTGTAGACCCTTTTGGGTCTGCTAGGTATAGAATCATGTCATCTCTAATAGTGATAATTTAAGTTCTTCTTTTCCTGTTTTTATGGCTTTAATTTTTTTGTCTGTCTAATTGCTCTCGCCAGTGTTTCACGAACTATGTTGAACAGAAGTGGTGAAAGAGGGCATCCCTTTCTTGTTCCAGATTTTAGGGGGAATGCCTTCAATTATTCTCCATTCAGAATGATGCTAGCCTGAGGCTTAGCAGAGATTGCTTTTACAATATTGAGGTATGTTCCTGTTATCCCTAGTTTTTCTAGAGTTTTGAACATAAAGGTATGCTGTACTTTGTCGAATGCTTTCTCTGCATCTATCGAGATGATCATATGGTTCTTATTTTTAAGTCTATTGATGTGATGAATAACATTTATTGATTTCCCTATATTGATCCAGCCTTGCATCCCACGGATGAGTCCTACTTGATCATGTACACAATTTTTTTGATATGCTTTTGTATCTGATTTGCTAGAATTTAATTGAGGATTTTTGCCTCTAGGTTCATTAGAGATATTGGTCTGTAGTTTTCTTTCTTTGAAGTGTCTTTTTCTGGTGTAGGAATCAGGGTGATGGTGGCCTCATAGAATGAATTTGGAAGTTCTCCTTCTTTTTCAATTTCCTGAAATAGCTTGAAAAGCATTGGTATTAGTTTCTCTTTAAAGATTTTGTAAAACTCTGCTGTATACCCATCGGGTCCTGGGCTTTTCTTACTTGGTAGTGTTTTGATGGTTTCTTCTATTTCCTCAATTGATATTGGTCTGTTTAGGTTGTCTATAACCTCCTGACTCAATCTGGGCACATCAAATGACTTAAGAAATTTATCGATGCCTTCACTCTCTTCTATTTTATTGCAGTATAAAGATTCAAAATATTTTCTTATTATCTTCTGTATTTCTGAAATATCTCTTGTGATATTGTCTCTTTCATCCTGTATGCTAGTAATTTGAGTTCTCTCTCTTTTTTTCTTCATTACCATGGCTAAGGTTCTGTCGGTTTTATCTATTTTTTCAAAGAACCAAATGGGTTGACGTGTCCTCCGCGCTGGCAGGCCGCTGGGCCTGTTTCTCCATTCGGTTGCAGGTCTGCCTACCTTGCGGGAGTGGGTGGTGGCTCTGCTTTGCCCCTTCTCCAATTGGGGTGTCATGACTATCATGCCGGCACGTCGCTGGGCCTGTTCTGGGCGCGGGCAAAGGCTCTGCTCTACGCCTACACCAATTGTGTTGACGTGACTACCACGCTGGTGGGCCGCTGTGCTTTTACTGGGCTTGGGAGAAGGCTCTGCTCTGCCACTACTCTAATTGGGGTGTTGTGTCTACCACGGTGGCAGGCCCCTGGGCCTGTTCCGCAGGTCAGTCACATGTCTGCTTACATTGCGGGCGCGGGGGGCGGCCAGCTTGGCCCCTACTACAATTTGGGTGACGTGACTACCACGCCAGCAGGTGGCTGGGCCTGATCTGGGCCCGGGTGGCAGCTCTGCTCTGCCCCTACTCCAATTGGGGTGATGTGACTACCATGCCTGCAGGTCGCTGGGCCTGTTCCGGGCACGGGCGGCAACTCTGCTCTGCCCCTACTCCAATTGGGGTGACGTGACTACCATGACAGTGGGTCGCTGGGTCCGTTCCGGGCATGGGCAGCAGCTCTGCTCTGCCCCTCTGGCTTGATGACAAAGTGAGAGATACTCAGGTGTTTGTGACTCACTTTCTTTACCAGAAGACCAACTGTTTCTGTCACCGCTGGTATCAATGAAGTTATCTCCTCCGCCACTTTCTGATGACATCAGATCTCTGCCATGTTGATACACCATGTGAATGGCAGCATTTCGTTCCCTTTGCCGGGTGACAAAAGAAACGGGTGAGTCTTGACCGGCCCTCACAAGCCCCGTCTCAAACTTGCTGCCACTGCCTATGAAGGCTCGGTTGGTATTAAACTCCACAGTATTCAGCAAGACCCGGACCGAGAAGCAGTTTCCGTGAGTTCTTTAGCCCTGGGCCAGATCAGTTCCAGGAGCTGAAATTCGGCCGCTGTTGGCTTGGTGTATGTTCTGATAGGAGCAGGCTCCATGAAGCAGTTTCTGCGGTTTCTTTAGCACTGAGCCTGAGTAATTTGTCTGCAAGACACAGGCAAATGGCAGCCTGAAATTACCTAGTCTATAGCTGAATGAGTGGCGATCAGTGGAACACAGGGATGGTGACGTCAGCTCTCCAAGATGGTGGCCACTGGCTTCCTCTGTGGTCTGACCGGTGTGGAGAAGAGAATTGGACCACTTCCTTCCCCCATCTCAAACCCAGAATTCAGCACTGAGCACAGTGATTGCACAGGTGGCAGGAGCCCACAAAATCCACACCGCTGTATATTTGCATTGCTATCTCGTCATTTCCCAGCGCGTGCCGCATACTCTAGCCGCAGAGCGATTTGCTGAATAAGCAGCATGACCCTCGGTGCGGACAAATCACTCGCGTTGGAGCCCCCATAGCTGATCCTCATGAGATAGAAATACTTCAACTAGGTTTTGGAGCACCCCAATTTTGCTGGAAATTCCTAAAAAGATAGGTTTTAGCAGTTCTAACTCGTCATTCTCCCGCACAGTGACGCGGTACATGGGGGTGATGCACTTCCTTCGCCGCCATCATATGATCCCCCAGAGTTAGCTTTCAGTACTAGGAAACAAATATGTATTTCAGGTCGATGAATATTTCTGAGAATAATCTTTGAAAAGTTGATTATAAATCCACATACATGAATATGAATGAATTTAGGGAGTTTATAATAAGACAAATATATTTCATATTTTGAAAAATTTGGAGAGTGAATATATATATATATATATATATATATATATATATATATATATATATATATATATACACATATATATTCACACACACACACACACACACACACACAGAGACATTAAAAAGTAGCATTGCCCACGCCCAGAACAGGCCCAATGACGTGCCGGCATGATAGTCACGACACCCCAATTGGAGAAGGGGCAAAGCAGAGCCACCACCCACTCCCACAAGGTAGGCAGACCTGCAACCGAATGCAGAAACAGGCCCAGCGGCCTGCCAGCGCCTCGGACACGTCAACCCATTTGGTTCTTTGAAAAAATAAATAAAACCAACAGAAACTTAGCCATGGTAATGAAGAAAAAAAGAGAGAGAACTCAAATTACTAGCATACGGGATGAAAGAGACAATATCACAAGAGATATTTCAGAAATACAGAAGATAATAAGAAAATATTTTATATCTTTATACTGCAATAAAATAGAAGAGAGTGAAGGCATCGATAAACTTCTTAAGTCATTTGATGTGCCCAGATTGAGTCAGGAGGTTATAGACAACCTAAACAGACCAATATCAATTGAGGAAATAGAAGAAACCATCAAAACACTACCAAGTAAGAAAAGCCCAGGACCCGATGGGTATACAGCAGAGTTTTACAAAAACTTTAAAGAGAAACTAATACCAATGCTTTTCAAGCTATTTCAGGAAATTGAAAAAGAAGGAGAACTTCCAAATTCATTCTATGAGGCCACCATCACCCTGATTCCTACACCAGAAAAAGACACTTCAAAGAAAGAAAACTACAGACCAATATCTCTAATGAACCTAGAGGCAAAAATCCTCAATTAAATTCTAGCAAGTCAGATACAAAAGCATATCAAAAAAATTGTGTACATGATCAAGTAGGACTCATCCGTGGGATGCAAGGCTGGATCAATATAGGGAAATCAATAAATGTTATTCATCACATCAATAGACTTAAAAATAAGAACCATATGATCATCTCGATAGATGCAGAGAAAGCATTCGACAAAGTACAGCATACCTTTATGTTCAAAACTCTAGAAAAACTAGGGATAACAGGAACATACCTCAATATTGTAAAAGCAATCTCTGCTAAGCCTCAGGCTAGCATCATTCTGAATGGAGAATAATTGAAGGCATTCCCCCTAAAATCTGGAACAAGAAAGGGATGCCCTCTTTCACCACTTCTGTTCAACATAGTTCGTGAAACACTGGCGAGAGCAATTAGACAGACAAAAAAATTAAAGCCATAAAAATAGGAAAAGAAGAACTTAAATTATCACTATTAGAGATGACATGATTCTATTCCTAGCAGACCCAAAAGGGTCTACAAAGAAACTAATAGAGCTAATTAATGAATTCAGCAAAGTGGCAGGATATAAAATCAACACGCATAAATCAAAGGCATTCCTGTATATCAGCAAAAAATCCTCTGAAACGGAAATGAGGACAACCACTACATTCACAATATCCTAAAAAAAATAATTGGGAATCAGCCTAACAAAAGAGGTGCAAGTCTCATAAAATGAAAACTACAGAACCCTAAAGAGAATAATAGAGGAAGATCTTAAAAGATGTAAAAATGTACCCTGTTCATATATAGGCAGAACTAACATTATCAAAATGGCGATATTACCAAAAGTTCTCTATAGGTTTAATGCAATGCCAATCAAAATCCTAATGGCATTTCTTGTAGAAATAGAGAAAGCAATCATGAAATTCATATGGAAAAATAAAAGACCCAGAATAGCAAAAACAATGATAAGCAGGAAGTGTGAATCAGGCGATATAGCGATATCAGACTTCAAAGTATACTGCAGAGCAATAGTAACAAAAATAGCATAATACTGGTACCAAAACAGGCGGGTGGAACAATGTTACAGATTAGAGGACACAGAAACCAATCCACAAAACTTCAACTATCTCATATTTGATAAAGGGGCTAAAAGCATGCAATGGATGAAGGATAGCATCTTCAATAATTGGTGCTGGGCAAGCTGGAAATCCATATGCAACAAAATGAAACTGAATCCCTTTCTCTCGCCATGCACAAAAGTTAACTCAAAATGGATCAAGGAGCTTGATAACAAATCAGAGACACGGCGCCTGATAGAAGAAAAAGTTGGCTATGATCTACATACTGTGGGGTCGGGCTCCAAATTCCTCAATAGGACACCCATAGCACAAAAGTTAATAGCTAGAATCAACAAATGGGACTTACTCAAACTAAAAAGTTTTTTCTCAGCAAAAGAAACAATAAGAGAGGTAAATAGGGAGCCTACATCCTAAGAACAAATCTTTACTCCTCACACTTCAGATAGAGCCCTAATATCCAGAGTATACAAAGAACTCAAAAAATTAGTCAATATGATAACAAATAACACAATCAACAAATGGGCCAAGGACCTGAACAGACACTGCTCAGAGGAGGACATACAATCAATCAACAAGTACATAAAAAAATGCTCACCATCTCCAGCAGTCAGAGAAATGTGAATCAAAACCACCCTAAGATACCATCTCACTCCAGTAAGATTGGCAGCCATTATGAAGTCAAACAACAACAAGTGCTGTCGAGGATATGGGGAAACAGGTAAACTTGTACATTGCTGGTGGGACTGCAAATTGGTGCAGCCAAATGGGAAAGCAGTATGGAGATTTCTTGGAAAGCTGGCAATGGAACCACAATTTGACCCAGATATTCCCCTTCTCGGTCTAAAACCTAAAGACCTAAAAAGAGCATGCTACAGGGACACTGCTACATCGATGTTCAGAACAGCACAATTCACAATAGCAAGACTGTGGAACCAAGCTATGTGCCCTTCAATGAAAGAATGAATAAAAATAATGTGGCATTTATACACAATGGAGTATTACTCTGCATTTAAAAATGACAAAATCTTAGAATTTGCAGGGAAATGGATGGCATTAGAGCAGATTATGCTAAGTGAACCTAGCCAATCCCTAAAAAACAAATGCCAAATGTCTTCTTTGATATAAGGAGAGTAACTAAGAACAGAGTAGTGACGAAGAGCATGAGAAGAAGATTAACACTAAACAGGGATGAGAGGTGGAAGGGAAAGGGAGAGAGAAGGGAAATTGCATGGAAATGGGAGGAGAGCCTCATGGTTATACAAAATTTTATACAAAAGGAAGTGCGGGAAAAGGGAAAAATAATACAAGGGGGAGAAATTTATTACTGTAGAGTGGGTAGAGAGAGAAGAGGGGAGGAGAGGGGAGGGGAGGGGGGATAGTAGAGGATAGGAAAGGCAGCAGAATAGAACAGACACTAGTATGGCTATATGAGAATCAATGGATGTGTAACTGATGTGATTCTGCAATCTGTATACGGGGTAAAAATGGGAGTTCATAACCCACTTGAATCAAAATGCGATATATGATATATCAAGAACTATGTATTGTTTTTAACAACCATAAATAAAAATTAAAAAAAAAGAATACTAACTTTGGTGAATGATGCACACGAATCCTAATATTTCTACAGTAACTGACCCAGTTTAATATCAATGCAAGTAGATTTCTATGGGACATGATGTGTATTTTGACGTTCATTTTTACTCAACACTGGTACATTAATATTTCATGAGTTTATGCACATCATTGGATATATATTTCATCCACAAATTAGCAAACTTATAGGCATTTGTTTTACTTTCAATCACTTCCTGCTTCACAACATATGTATTCCTCCAGGTTTCCTGACTGGTCTTTTTATGAGACTTCTTTCCAAACACATTATTTTCGATTTCCATAATCACTTTTGAAGCAAAACTCACACACTCTTCATGATAAACCAAAACACTAATATTACAATTAGATGTATAATTGGTTGGAATGAATGATTGTATATCAATATAAGATTTCCTGTAATTTTTCAGATATCAGTTAAATCCATTATTTAAAATTGGAACAAGTTAAATTATTTATTCACAGTATGGTCTATTCATGCTTTATCTCTATATTCATAGACACAGGGTGCACCTCTTTGTAACCCCAATACTAATTTTACGTCTTTAATATATTGCTCCCAGAAATGGTGGAAGAAATACTCATGTCACCTGATCTACATATACATTTTATCCCAGTAATATTCTGGACAAAAAATTTAATGGCCATACTTATGATTGTACCAAGGCCTAAATGGAAAGTGAACACGGATTACTAAAAACATCCATGTCCAGGTTGCGTAATGCTCTCAAATGCCAATCCTATTGGTGACTACATATTTGTTTCTTCCTAAGATTATATATTGAAACTCAACACTGTTGAACATGTCTAATCCTATCAGTCACTTTATACTTTGCCTAATTTTGTAATGTCTCTATTGATATCTGCTTTTCTGCATATTTTCCCCAGCTCATCCTAGTGACTGACTCTTCATATGTGCTGACATTTAAATTCAGTCTCTAACCGAAACCCTATTGCTAAAGAACTTTTGGTGCAAATCATATACTCACTCTTCCACCTAAACCTACCGACTAGCTTCATGATCCTAGCAACTATCCCTTTTTGACTGGATGTTCTCTTCTACATTCAATCATCCAAGGTACAAGGTCCTATGCCATTGTATATTGAATTATATGAGACATATTTGCAGAACATAATTCGTAGCTAAGTATCCCAATCAAGGGCTCAATGTCCTTCTGGGCTTCAAATCATACCTAGATTTCTGTTTTCATACTTATATTTCACCTCTATATTCTTGTAAATATCACAGGTTTCCAACACTATTATTCATCGCACAGAATGATTCCTAACCCAAATCAAACCTGTTGTTAACCATAAACATACACTGTTCCCTCAAACTCATTTCACAAAAGAGCAGGAACAGAGTTGTTCTTACAATACAGGAAAGTAGGGGACCGTCCACCTGCTGAGAACCTCAAAGGTCCATGCAGAAATGATACTTGCACAAGTTGTAGGCATGTATGAAGGACCTGAGTGAGCAAAAGTCATCTTCCATGGCAAAAAAACCTAGTTAGAACGAAGGGACGTGTCTGAATCAGCCTCTCTCTTCTTATTGTAGAGAAGACTGACCAAAACAGGCCTGTGTGGAGAGCTGTTCCCGTTTGGCTATCGTTTATATTCCATTCTAACTTGTGAAAGTGTCACAAGAAGGAGCGGCTGGCTCCATCTCTTGGGACTCTTGGAAGCAACTGTTAGGACAAAGTGGTTGCCAAGGCAGTCACCTCATTCAGTTCCAAAGAAAGTGACATACCTCATTTCCTTGGTGATGGAACTCTCTGAACTTGGTATCCAAGAAGCCACCCAGTGGCAGTCCCACTCCCAGTCCCAGTCCCAGTGGGCTCACTTGTTTGGATTTTCCAAGGACAAAGTCAGCCTTTCTTGGTACCTACTGATGTGAGGATGGCCAAATGCCAGTAGAGCTCTGAAGAGGGACCTTTTCTGAGAAAACAGGTAGTGGCTCACCGCTGGCTCCTCTCAACTTCACAGAGTTGGACAAGGAGACCAGATCTGAGACAAGACAGGCCAATTCGGGGAAACATTGTATGGCTCACCAGTCAGAGGACACTCCGGGTTGTCACAGACCTACTTGGGGAAAGAAGGTGCCTTTGTGGGAGTGGGTTTGGGTTTGTGGTTCTGTCTCATGTTCTGAGAATAGGTAGGAAAGGCGTTTTTTGTTTTTTGTTTTTTTGGTTTTGAGTGGACTGTTCTAGTAAGTCGTTTGACAAGGCGAGTGTTTCTTTGTCTGTGTATCCCACTGTGTCTGGTGTTGTACACATTAGAAAAGAAAATGCATTAATGGATGTGTCCTGTCTAGTATAAATCTTCCCAAAATTCATCCTGCCCAATATATGAATGAACTGCAGCTTGTCTTATCAATGGGAAACACCTGGTATCTTCCTAAGTTGCTGGTTTCTTCCTAAATTCTGGCCACTCTGCAGAATAGGCTCACGGTTTTGTGTACAAGATATGTATCACCTCCAAGCTCTCTGACATGGCCAAGTACTGGAGAATTGAAGAGAATGGCGAGCATCTCAGAAAACTCAGATATCAGTGTGACCAGGAAACTCTCAGTTGAGAGACCCTGCTTTGGACTTTTTGTTTAAGTACTGTTCTCTTGCACTGAATATCTGGAAGGATTTTGCTTCCGGCCACCCCTTTGTGAAGCCTGAAGAATATAGTTTTGAAATGGAAATGAATTGGCATCACCTGTGGCTCTTTGCTTTATTGCTTTCGAAAGGGATGTGGCTGAATTAGCCTCTTGGCCTTGTTTGTGGCTGTGATTTAGATTCTAAGCACATGATGGATCTAAAGAATGATTCCACCTAGGTCTGGTTTGGTCCATCTTCGCCACATTAAGAAAAGAGAGGCTGATTCAAACACGTCCCTTCGTCCTGACTAGGTTGTTTGCCATAGAAGATGACTTTTGCTCTCTCAGGTCCTTCATAGCTGCCTATATCTTCTCCAGGGATCATTTCTGCATGGACCTTTGAGGTTCTCAGCAGGTGGAAGATCCCCTACATTCTGTATTGTAAGACCAGCTCTGGCCCTGCTCTTCTATAAAGTTAGATTGAGGGAACTGTGTATGGTTAGGTTTAATACCTGGTTCAATTTGGGTTATGAATCATTCTGCGGGATGCATAATGGTATTGGGAACCTGCGATATTCACAAGAATATATAGGTGAAATATAAGTATGAAAACAGAAATCTAGGTAAGATTTGAAGCCCAGAGGGCATTGGGCCGTTGATTGGGATACTTAGCATTCAATTATGTTCTGCACAGATGTCTCAGATAAATCGATATACAATGGCATAGGACCTTGTACTTTGGATGATTGAATGTTGAAGAGAACATCCAGTCAAAAAGGCATAGTCAGTAGGATTAAGAAGATAGTCGGTAGTTTTAGAAAGACGAGTGAGTATAGGATTTGGACCAAAAGTTCTTTAGCAACAGGGTTTCGGGTAGAGAGTGAATGTAAACGTGAGCACATGTGAAGAGTCAGTCACAATGATGAACTGGGGAAAATATGTCAGAAAGCAGATATCAACAGAGACATTAGGAAATCAGGCAAAGTATAAAGTGAGTGATAAGATTAGATATTTTCAATATGGTTGAGGTTGAATATATAATCTTAGAAAGAAACAAATATGTAATTACGAATTGGATTGACATTTGAAAGCATTAGGCAATATGAACATGGATGCTTTTAGTTGTCCTTGCTCAGTTTCCATTTAGGCTTTGGTAGAATCTTAAGTGTTATCTTCGCTTTTTTTGTCCAGAATATTACTGTGATAAATGTATATGTAGATCAGGTGACATGAGTATTTCTTCCACCATTTTTTTTAGGAATAATTGGAAGACGTATAAATTAGTCTTGGGGGTACAAAGAGGTGTAACCTTTGTTTATGAATACAGAGATAATGCATGAATAGTCCATACTGTGAATAAATAATATAACTGGATCTACTTTAAATAATGGATTGAATTATTATCTGAAATTATATATGAAATCATATATTGATATACAATCATTCATTCCAACCAGTTATACAACTAATGGAAATATTAGTGTTATGGTTTATCATGAAGGGTGTGTGAGTTTTGGTTCAAAAATGATTATGGAAAACGAAAATAATGACTTTGGAAAGAAGCCTCATTAAAAGACCAGTGAAGAAACATGGAGAAATACATGTGTTCTGAAGTAGGAAGTGATTGTAAGTAAAAAAAATGCCTATGAATTTGTGAACTTGTGGATGAAATACATATCCTATGATGTGCATAAACTGAAGAAATAGTAATGTACCAGTGTTGAATAAAAATGAACATCAAAATGCACATCATGTCCCATAGGAATCTACTTGCATTGATGCTATACTGGATCAGTTACTGTAGAAATATTAGGATTTGTATGCACCATTCACTGAAGTTAGTTGTCAGTACTAGGAAAGAAATATGTAGTTCAGGTAGATGAATATTTGTGAGAATAATCTTGTGAAATTTTGATTATAAATCCACACATATGAATATGAATGAATTTAGGGAGTGTATAATAAGACACATATATTACATATTTTGATAAATCTGTAGAGTGTGTATATATATATACAGACACACACACACACACACACACACACACACACACACACACACACCAGATATTAAAAACTAGCAAAATATATGCCGATCAAAATTCATCATGAAATATATATCATAAAGATCCAAAAATATTCTTTTGACTGAACATGGGTTTATGTATAGTGTTGTTCTACTGGGAAGCTCACCCATAGGTTGAATTTTCAGTTCCAACACCATTTTGGAAGAGTGATGTCTTCTCACACTTTGTATCTGCCAAGTCATGTAACTCACAAGAATGTACGTGTGATCCCCGTAGGATTCTATTTGTGCATATAAAAATACATGTGCTGAATAAGCTCCAGAGAAAGGGAGACAGTAATTCACATATTTGTTAACTTTAAAAACACATGGAGAACTATTTCAATTAAAAATTGACTAGATTTATAACACCTACCCTTTCTCATGCAAAAGTCAATTTCAACTCTGAACTGCGTGTATTTATATACTGTTTTGGTTATTTTTCTCTATCATATTAGGATTAGTAGTCAGAGTCTAGTAGAATATGGGTTAGTGTCAGGTATTCAGAAATTCGAATGGAAAATAGGAAAATAAATCTAATATGTATGCAAATATGTGCTACAAAAAATCTTCCCACTCTCATCCAGAACAATGCCTTGACATTACCTTCGCCCCAAGTTAGACACATTTAGAGAAGAAGAGTTAAAAAATCTGTGATTACATTTCTGGAATGGAAAATGCTCATGAGTGCACAAAATTGGAGGTGGTATAGGAGTTTCTAAAAGTAAGGACAGGGTACACACTCCACAAACATGGAGCTCTGCCAGCCTAACACTTTTTGAGAAACTGCCACTGAGGTTGTGCACTTGAAATATATGTTGTTGTCAGGAGTTAAGTTTCCTTTGCAGTGACACCCTCAAAGCTGGGTGTGCGTCTCTGAGACCTTGAGGACATAGTTTCTTATTTTCCAATGTACACGAGGCAGCAGTGCTGAAGTCTCTCTTTGTAGGTTAACTGTGGCGACTGGGGCTTAGTGTCTCCCCATGTGGAATGTGAAGCCAATTGGTCATCCTCCACTTTTTGTGGTGTTTCTTGCTGCTGCACTGGGAGTTTGGTATTTGCTTTTTGAAATACAACAGTTCAACTGGTACACCGTGCTGGAGGGAATTCTGTCAAGTGTGGTGGGTCAGGGTCTGCAAGAAAGTGCACCATCCAGGCTTCGCTGAAACTTTAGTGACACACCATAAATTTTGGCCTTCCCTGGCCAGACAACGACCCTCTCTGAGGCTCTAATTGTCCTCATAATTTTTGATATTGGGACCAGCAAAAATAAATAAATAAACTACCATTTGTGTCATGCTTGTCAAAGTTCTGTTTTCTGTAACCCCCCTTTTGTGTAACTTTCTGGGCCATATAGCTGGGCTATAGGAAAGGCGGGGTTGCTGTTTTGTTCCTGCCGTTTAGGGAGGGAGAGGCAGCCCAGCTGGTTGACATAATAAGCTTGCCTCAATTTGATTTTAGTTGGAGTCAGTGTTCTTTTTTTGCTTTCTCATCTAACCTTTTTGAGTTTCCCAGCAAGATGACCCTGCCGACCAGATCACAAGACCAGACTGCTGGAAATTCTGAATCTGGCCTTCCCTCCAGGTCTCCGGGCTGGAGAGCCACTCTAGGGGGTGCACATCTTGAGATGTTCCAAGGCCTTTGAGTGAGCGTTCGGTCCCAGGAGCACTGCAGTGAACCACCTCACTAAAACTATTAGCAAGCACCTGGTGGAGGAGGCCTCAATAATTAAGTGCTGCCTTTATAACATCGGATATCCGTTAAAGGAAGATCTGTTCTGATGACATAGAGGTGTCCTGGGGAGGCTCACATATACTCCTTTTCGGGACAGTAATGAGAATCATTCTGTCTTCTGTTCTGTTCTGTAGGGAATTCCTCTGGAATGGTAGAGAGGTGCTGACTGGCATGCACGCGGTCCTACTTCGGAGCTTTAGCAAGACGTTGCATTGCTCCTCTGTTTTTCTGTTTCGAGTCCGGGTTTCTGTTTTTTGTGTTTTGTTCTGTGTTCTATGTTTTTCTTGTTTGTTTTGTTCTGTGATTTCTGTGGCAAAATCTTAACTATATTGGACGTGAAAATGGGTAACAAAGCAAGTAAAACTGACATCCCTTTGGACTGTGTTTTAAGGAACTGCGATGAACTTTACCCCCCTTTGTTAAGCAGAATGAGAGAAGCCCCTAACTGGGTGCCTGGAGCACACCCACTGAAGAGGACAATGCCTGCTGTGGACCTGAGAACTGAGTATCTCCCAGGTTAAAAAGTGAATCTCCATTAAAACCCCTTGTCCCTCCAGATCCAGAGAGTCACAACATTTGGGCAGAGTCCCCTGTGTTTTTCCTTTGTTACCAAAGCAATAACCCCCCCCCCTTTTCTTTTTCTAAAAACCTTGTCCTCATTATTAAATTGGCATTAATTGGCTTCAAGGTCAGGAGCCGAACTTTAAGTTACAAATTTTGCTACATCCCCCCCCCCCCGCTTAGTCCCGGAACTTTTTTAGAACTGACTACTTAAATGTTAGTAAAGTAAATGTAGCATGCTTGGGGTGGATCCAAACCAGAGTAGCTGATCCTGTAAGTAAAAGGAGGGACTGAGGGACTCCCAGCAGCTGCCGAAGCCCTGTTGCTTCAGGGAATTCCCTCCTTTCTTCCCTGCACTGTAAGGATTATGCCACCTCTGTCTTCTAAAAAAGAGAAAAAGAAAAAGAGGACACTAAATGCATTAAAGTCACCATGGAGACCCTTGATTGTACATTTCAGGTTGCCCCTCTTTTAAAACATCTGGTCCCCCCCTGTTGACATCAATGGTGCCACTGGTGTAGGAGATTTTTCTCTTATCTGCTCTGGTTTAAAGGATTCTGTCTGACAGCCACAGTCTGGACCTCCTTTCTGTCTGTCTTGTGTCTTTGTTTCTGGCCCTTTAAGACACGTGCAATAATGTGTTGATATTATAAATTGTTTTTGGGGAATGATCTTAGCTGAATGTGTGTCTAAATGATGATGTTTTATTGTAACAATCTGGTATCTGAATGGGTTTTTGAAGCATTGCACAATCTTGCAGTTAAAAGTCGGGTTTAGGTAATTGTTTAGTTTATGATTTCAGATAATTCATGCCAGAGAACTTAAATACTAAGGATGGAAAACTAAAGAACTCTACTTCCAAGTTGGCAAGAAACTTCCCAATCACTCAGTCTTTTTTTTTTTCACCAATTTTGAATTGGGTAGCCTGGGAAAATGTCACTTTGTGCACCAGAGCATTAATCTGGACAAGTATTGTAAATCATAGTATGATATCTGTTGACAAAACAAGATGTAAAGATATAAAATTTTGTGAATTGTATCTTAAATTTGTACCATAATTTTCAACATCCGAACCTGAAAATTATGGTTAAAATGCCTTAGGCCTGAGGTGTCTGCTCAGAATAGCAGTTTTTTCTTCCTCCTTCCAGACCTCAGCCATGATTTATTTTGAAAGGCAAATGAAAGAAGCCTGCAAGATTATTAGGAGACTGATCTGAGGCCTAAGAAAAAAAAGGTAAATTGTATGGTATTTACTAATTACTGACCAGTCATTTTTTCTAGGACTCTTATTTTTTTTCCTTAGATACTTTATTTTATTTTTTTTTTTTGAGCTCATGATTTTGATCATACAGACCTAGGTTAATGTTTTTCTGATCGGTACTATCTTTGACCAACTTTGGAATTTTTGAAACATTGCAATGGAGATTTCACCTGCGAAAAGCTAAAAGGCCTTTACTATTATTACGTGTGCTCAATTTTGTTATGTGTTGTATGTCTATATATACATATGTCCGTATATCATATATATGATACACAAATTAACATATATAAGGAGCACTCATAAAAAAAGCGCTCATATAAACAAATTTTAAAAAGTGGATCCAAAGGTCTTTAATTCACGTGATTTAAATGGTTCAATTAAATTGGATAAACAGATAAAAATAAATGTTTTTAAATTTAAGCTTTCAAGTTTTTCTAGGTATTCAAAAATCTAATAAAATGTTAATATCTACAAAATGTCTAATATGCCTTGGTTCTAGGACTTTTCCTTCAACATAAAAATGGTTTACACTCTTCAATACATTTGTCTAATATTTTGATAAATAAGTAAAGTAAATTTGATATGGGATTACTCATTCATGAGTACTTTTGTTAGATATCTGATTGACTTCCTAACGTCTGTATAAGTTTGACTAAAGTCTGTAAAGGATAGTAAAAATCAATCATGTGTTAAAGAGACAAAAATTTCTTAAAACATAAGTTTACCCATAGCATTGTGTTTATTAAGTTTTATTTTTTCTAGAGCAAGCAACCATAGAAATTAAACAACTGATTAAATTAGAACTGTTATTTTAGAGCACTGTATTGCCATTTCTTTAAAAGCTAAACTTGGTTAATGTAGAAACATCAATGTAATTGTGATGCTACTAATGTGCTCATATCAGGTATGCAAGTCTGTAAGGTAAAAATTTTAAAAGAGGATTATATCAAGCTAGTGTTCTGAAGTTGTACGGTAAAAAATGTATTGGGGATTTTTTCACCTGTTACCAATAAGATATGCAAAGTTTTATGTTACTTTTTACATTGGGGAACAATTTAAATGTATTTTATGTTAATTAGAGCCTAATCTATGTAAAGGTTAAAAACTTTCAGCATTTCTTTAATTCATGTTTTAAAAGTGATATTATATGTTGTTAGCTAATGTTCATGTGACCTCAAACAATTTATGTAAACTTAGTAAAATAATAATTAAAAAATAAAGATCAGCTTTAGAACTAAAACACTTAATATTTATAAAGAGCCCTGCCTTACCTGATATAAGGCTGTGTGTCCCATCTTACTACATGTGAGAATGACTACAAAAGCAGTAGGTCAGATTTTATTTCTTTAAAGTTATGTTAAAAGTTCTTTTTTTATGTCAAAATAACTAGGATCTCAAACAGGGGATATAATGTATTACTCAGCCAAAAAATTCAGTGTAGCTATTACACGAACTAAGTATTTTTACTCTTGTTATAAAATTTTATTTTGTAATTTCCTTATATGTGATCTAGATTCTCTGTTAGTGTTTTACAGAAGTGTTGCTTTAAGAACAAAACATGGGTTAATTTCAGAGAGTAAGTTATCACCTACAAGACAGACAGAATAATACAGATCCCAATTAATAAAAAGATAAATAATTATAAAGTTATAGACATTAAAGCCCAGTGCTCTTAATATAAGGATGTTAAAATTTATTTGATGGATGTTTAAGATTAGGATTTAAAATTAAATTTAAATGAAAAGGGCCAAAAAAAAAACAATATTTGTCTCTTGCCCTCTGAGTCAGTCTGAGTCCAGGGAACAGGGGACTTCACTAAAGAGTTTTGCAACTCTGGGCCACATAAACTCCCCATCAGGGAGATTAATGAGACCACTGGAGAACAGAAAGCCAATCAGTGCATTTGCTATGAAGAGGAGAGTCATCAGAGAAGGGAGAAATCCCTGATGCTTCCCAGGGAAGCCGCATGGTCAAGCAAGACCTGGACCCACCTAGCGCAAATGGCTCTAGAAGAACTGAGAAAGTGCTCTCAAGTTTCCCCAGGAATGACTCCCATGAAAGCTCAGCTGACTGTTAACAATAGATAGAAACAAAAGTCAGTTTGACTTCTTCATCTTAAACACTTAGCAAAGACAATGAAAACCAAAATACAGCCATTCCTGGGCATTTTAAATAATAATAATAATAATAATAATAATAATAATAATAATAATAATAATAATAATATTTTAAGGTATACACTTTATGTTAGCCTCCCAAAATAAGTAAGACTGGAGGCTACAAAGAAGGATTCTCAGAGAGGAATGCCTGATACTTATTAAAAGAGACTATCAAGAAGAGCTGCCAGAGGCAGAAATTTTCAGTTAAAGGCCTAAAGATATTCCTAACCTACACAGGTAAGTTTGGTGTTTGCTAGTACGATTATCCAGCATTGAGTATCAGAATTAAAGGTTTCCTCTATTAGACACAGAGGTCATACTGGTAAAAGGATTTTGCAAGATCAGATGACATTAAATTATTAAACTGTACCTTATGGGGAGGGACAACTGTAATACTAAAAGTTAAATATTAAGTTGACAGTCTTGATAACTGGGAATATTAAAGACCGGTGAGGGAAATTCTATAGAGTGACATGTTCCAGCTGCTGCAACATTTATTCAGTACTCATGGTTTTTGTTTCTCTCATAGAAGAACCCATCCCCAGATGACTTTACAACCTATTCTTCCTTAACGAGACTTCAAAATGAACTGATTTCTAAAAGGCAACTCATGTCCCTCAACTACTTCTAAAAGGCAACTCATGTCCCTCACACCATGCCTACTCACGTCACTCTCTCTCAGCTCAGAAGAATCCAAAATGGGTGACGCCTCTCTTATTACAACAATGGAGACAAATATAAATAGACTATCAATACAAGTAATTAATTAAGTCAGGTAAAATCAGGGAGACTGGTTTTGGGTGAGTTCTAAAAATTTGGAGACTTTTACCTGAGGGATTAAAATTTCCTCAGTGCTCTTCCCCCAATCTATCAAAGATTTGAAAGTGACACAGAGAAAAGGGGAAAATGATAGACCCAACCTGATCTTTTATTAAAATTGGGAGCCATCTTGCCACAAAGCATGAAAAGATAATTTTGGCTTTACCATAAATTACTGAAAATTCTGAACCTGTTTGGAATGCCTGCCAGTGACTTGAACTGACCCATGTCTTGCTCTCTGACCTGATAGCAACCCTTTTTGAAACTTTAGTGACATATCATAAATATTTGCCTTCCCTGGCCAGACAGCAACCCTCTCTGAGGCTCCATTTTACAGCAAAAAAAAATGTAAACTACCATTAGTGTGATGCTTGTCAGAGTTCTGTTATCTCTAACCCCCATTTTGTGTAACTTTCTGGGCTATAAAGCTGTGCTGTAGGAAAGCTGGGGTTGCTGTCTTGTTCCCGCCGTTTTCGGAGGGAGAGGCAGCATGGCCAGTGGAAATAATAAGTTTAATTTAATTTGATTTCTATTGGAGTCAGTGGTCTTTTCTTGTGTCCTGATCTAACAGGTAAACACTCCAAAAACTTGCAGCTCTGCTGGCCTAAAGACTTCTTGAGACACTTCCCTTGAGATTGGGCACTTGAAATATATGTTGTTTTAAGGAGCTTTAGCATCCTTTCTACTGGGACCATCAAAGCTGGGTCTGCATCTATGTGACCTGGAGGACATGGTTTCTTATATTCCAATGAACATGAGGCAGCAGTGCTGAATTCTCTCTTTGTAGGTAAACTGTGGCCACTGGGTGCTAAGTGTCTCCTCGTGTGGACTGTGAAGACATTTGGTCATCCTCCACATTTATTGCTGTTTCTTGCTGCTGCACTGGGATTTTGGTATTTGCTTCACGAAATACAAGGAGTTCAACTGGGACCCAGTGCTGGAGGGAGTTCTGTCACGTGTGGTGGGTCAGAGTCTGCAGGAGAATGCACCAACCAGGCTTCTATCCCACAGAGCCTGCCCCCTTGACCATAGCAACCTGATTCTGAACATTGCCCTGAAATTTCTCCATATAACAAGATGCCTTTACATAGAAGGTTCTGCTGGCTGCACCATGTCAGTCACAACCCATTTGGAAGTAAATGGCAGATCCACATGGCCCCACCACAGGTGTTTTATCACACACCTGCACAACACTGCTCTATGACCACTAATCAGGAGGCTCCAACTTACTGACATCTCTGTTCTACACCATTATCATAAAACCCAGTCAATTAAGGCACTGTCTGGTACACTTAAAATAGCAACAGGACATCCAAGATTTTCCAGTGCCACCTGGTCATGGGAATTTCAAAAATTTCATGATATTTATCTAGGCATTCTTCAAGGATGAAGTCGGAGGCACTGGGGGTTTCAATTAATTCAGGAACCATTAAATGTTGAGGAAGATCATTTCAATGAAAACTCTGGAGAAATCTCACAGGCAAGGCTTCCCAAAGAGTGGGCAAAAGGTTACATGAAGCCAGGCCCATAGAGGTCTACAATGAGAGGTCCTTGTGTGTTTTGACTCTCAACTATGGATGCCAAGGCTTTCAAAATAAAATCATATGATATCATGGCTGAGATTCCCTGTGTTCTGTGGAAAGCCACCCTTGGTCTACATCTCAGTTTTCAAGGGCGACTCTCATGCGTGGCCTCCAAAAATGCCAACACAAATAATGGCAATACTTTTTTGAGGTCAGTTCCACAACGCAGTCTCAAAGGGTAATCACACCAGAGTTTAAACCCCGGTGGACCCAGTCATCTTTTCCAATCGCCACACAAATGACCACAATTAAAACCAAAACACTTCCACATAGCCCTCATATTCTTCCATTTAGACACTCATCATAACATCTGGCTGGAGGTTTCCATGAGGGGCACATCTAAAAACAGGGTCCAAAATAAGCTCCTTTTCCCCTCATTTGCCTAAAGTCTTTGTGGCCGGGACAACTTTCGTGTGAACCAGGAGTGATCAAATAGGCCTGCTCTTAATACTGCTCTGCTTCTCCAATTTGAGGCCTACTGACAGTCTGGTATAGATTCTTCATGTGATTTGGAGTCATGAGGAAACCCAAGCACCACTACAGGGCTTTGATGTACTAATTTGACCCAAGGGATCCCTATTTTCACTTGATGGATGTCCGGAAACTAAGAGAGATAGGCAAGAAGCTTCATCCACAATTACTGATTTTTTTGCCATTTTGGTTTTGGATGTACACATGGCATCTTTCTTTAGATCCATCTGGTGTAGAGAATCTAAGCGACAACCTCACACAGGGCCAAGATGCTGATTCAGACACATCCATTTTAAAAGCAATTAAGCAAAGAGCCACAGGTGATGCCCATTCATTTCCATTTGAAAACTATTTTCTTCAGGCTTCACAAAGTGTGACCTGAGGCAAAGACCTTCCTGACATTCAGGGCAACAGAAAAATAGGTAAGCAAAAGGCCCAAAGCAGGGTTTCTACACTGACACTTTCCTATTCACACGGATATCTGAGTTTTCTGAGATGCTCTCATTCTCTTCAGCTATTCAGTACATGGCCATTTCACAGAGCTTGGAGGTGGTACATACTTTGGACACAAAACCATGAGCCTATTCTGGATAGATGACTGAATTCAGGAAGAAAACTGGAACTTTGGAAGATAATAGGTATTGCACATCAATAAGGCTAGCCACTCTCTATTCATAAATTGGGCAGGATGAATGCTGGGAGCTTTCTACTAGACACAACACATCCATTGATGCATTCTCTTTACTATTGTCTACAACCACTGACACAGTAAAATACACAGACATAGAATCACTCACCTTGTCAAATGACAAACAAGAAACAGTCCACCCCAAACCAAACAAACCGACTTTTCTACCTATTCTCAGAAAATGTGAAAACCACATACTCACACCCACACTCAAAAAGGTACCTCCTTCCCCAAAGTAGGTCTGTGACTCTATGGAGTGTCTTCTAACTGGTGAGCCATACTATGTTCCCCCGAAATTGCCTCTACAGTCTCAGATCTTGTCTCCTTTTCCAACTCTGTGAAGTTGCCATGAGCCAGTGGTGAGCAACTACCTGCTTTCCCAGGAAAGGACCCTCTTCATAGCTCTCCTGTCATTTTGCCATCCTCACATCAGTAGGTACCAAGAAAAGCTGACCCTGTCCTTAGTAAATCCAAACAATTGAGTTCACTGGGACTGGGACTGGGACTGCCTCTGGGTCTCTGGGTTCCTGGATACCATGTTCAGAGAGTTCCATCAACAAGGAAGTTAGGTAGGTCAATTCCTTCAGCAACTGAATGAGGTCACTGCCGTGACAATCACTTTGTCCTAACAGTTGCTTCCAAGAGTCCCATGAGATGGAGCCTGCCCCTACTTCCTGTGACACTGTCACAAGTTAGAATGGTATATCAACCATAGGCACCCAGGTACAGCTCTTCACACAGGCCTGGTTTGGTCCATCTTTACATTAAGAAGAGAGAGGCTGATTCAGACACATCCCTTCAATCTGACCAGGGTTTTTGCCATGGAAGATGACTTTTGTTTTCTTAGTTCCTCAATAGCTGCCTACATCTTATCCAGGGATCATTTCTGCATGGACCTTTGAGGTTCTCAAGAGGTGGAAGAACCCCTACATTCCTGTATTGTAAGACGAACTCTGTACCTGCTCTTCTGTAAAGTGAGATTGAGGGAACAGTGTATTGTTAGGGTTAATAACAGGTTCTATTTGGGTTAGGATTCATTCTACGAGTTGATTAATGGTATTGGACACCTGCGATATTTACAAGAATATACAGGTGAAATATAAGTTTGAAAACAGAAATCTAGGTAAGATTTGAAGCCCAGAAAGGCATTAGGCCCTTGAGTGGGATACTTCGCTTTGAATTATATTCTGCACAGTTGTCTCAGATGAATCAATATCAATGGCATAGGACCTTGTACCTTGGATAATTGAATGTCGAAGAGAACATCCAGTCAAAAATGGATAGTCAGTAGAATTAGGACATAAGTCCTTAGGTTTAGTAAGAAGAGTGAGTATAGGAGTGGGAACAAAAGTTCTTTAGCAATAGGCTTTCGGGTAGAGAGTGAAAGTAAATGTCGGCACATGTGAAGAGTCAGTCACAATAATGATCAGTGATACTATGTAGGGAAGAAGATATCAATAGAGACAGTAGGAAATCAGGCAAAGTATAAAGTGAGTGATAGGATTAGACATTTTCAAAATGGTTGAGTTTGAATATATAATCTTAGGAAGAAACAAATATGTAGTCACCAATAAGATTGACATTTGAGACCATTAGGCAACCTGGACATGGATTTTTTAGTAATGCATGCTCACTTCAATTTAGGCTTTGGTACAATCATAAGTGTGACATTTTCTTTTTGTGTGCAGAATATTACTGTGATAAAATGTATATGTAGAACAGGTGACATGAGTATTTCTTCCAACATTTCTGGGAGCTACATTTTGAAGATGAATAAATTAGTATTGGGGATGCAAATAGATGTACCCTGTGTCTATAAATAGAGAGATAATGCATGAATAGGCCATACTGTGAATAAATAATATAAGTGGTTCAAACTTTAAATAATGGATTGAATTGATATCAGAAAATATACAGGGAATCTTATATTGATATACAATCATTCATTCCATCCAGTTACACATGCAATGGTAATATTAGAGTTATGGTATATCATGAAGAATGTGTGAGTTTTGCTTCAAAATGATTATGGAAATCGAAATAAATGTGTTTGAAAAGACCTGTCATGAAAAGACCATTCAGGAACCCAGGAGGAATACATGTGTTCTGAAGCCGGAAGTGATTGAAAGTGAATCAAATGGCCATAAATTTGTGAACTTGTGGATGAAATATATATCCAATGATGTGAATAAACTGAAGAAAATTTAATATACCAGTGTTGAATAAAATGAACTTCAAAATACACATCATGTCCAATAGAAATCTACTTGCATTGATGTTAAACTGTGTCAGTCACTGTAGAAATATTAGGATTGTATGCACCATTCACTTAAGTTACTTTTCAATACTAGGAAACAAATAAGTATTTCAGGTGGATGTATATTTCTGAGAATAATCTTGTGAAAAGTTGATTATAAATTCACATACATAAACATGAATGAATTTAGGGAGTGTATATAAGACACATATATTTCATATTTTGAAAAATCTGGAGAGTGTGTGTATATATATATATATATATATATATATATATATATATATATATATATATATATACATATACAAAACACACACACAGACAAAAAAATGTAGCAATATATATGCCAAACGAAATTCAACATGAAATATATATCATCCATAGATGCAAAAATATTTATTTTACTGAACATAGATTTATGTATAATGTTGATCTACTAGGAAGCTCACCCAAGGTTGAATTTTCAGTTTCAACAGCGTTTATGAAGAGTGATCTCTTCTCATAATTTGTATCTGCCAAGTCAGCCTCCTCACAAGAATGTACGTGTGATTCCAAGTAGGATTCGATATGTGCAGATAAAAATACATGTGCTGAATAGGCTACAGAGAAATGGAGACAGGAATTCACATGTTTGTTAACTTTAAAAACACATGGAGAACTATTTCAATTAAAAATTAACTAGATTTATTACAACTACCCTATATCATGCAAAAGGCAAGTCCAACTATACACCATGCCTCCTCTGAACTGCTTGTATTTCTATTCTGTTTGGGTTATTTTTCTCCATCATATTAGGATTAGTAGTCAGAGTCTAGTAGGGTATGGGTTAGTGTCAGTTGTCCCGGTCGGCCGGACACATCAACGTGGGTAACGAACCTAGTTGGGGAGGAATCGAGCGTCAAGAGACACGACAGATGACAGCAAGATAGGAGTTCTGATCATGCTGCAAACTTTTATTGTTCTCACATTCGAATTCATATGCTGCAGATGGAAAAGCTCTCTTATCTGCAGTTGCTGGATGTCTTCAGAAAGTGAGATAACCTCAGGATGTTTCAGGAAGACAGATGGCCGCAGGATGTCTCAGGGAGATAGATGGCTGCGGGATGTCTCCCAGGCAGGATATCTCCCAGGGGGCTGCTTCTTGTCAGTGTAAGGCTATTCTTTGAAGGAGAACTTCCTTCTAGCCCCTGACCTCTCCCCTTTTTTATATAAAATATATGACCATACCTTACTGGCCAATGTTTTAGGGGGTGATAGAGGCTCTGTTTCTCAAGGAGGCCTTAGAATATCTCCTGATCTGAGAGAGCATGTTTACTAGAAGATTTCTTGGTGGCCTTGGCATGTTTTTGGAGGAGACGGCTTTGAGGGGGAAGCATGCCAACCGCCAGGCACCAGACCGTGTCACTAAGAGGTCTTATGTTTTGGGATCCGTGGATCCATCCTCCTGCAGTCCATCCTGCACCCTCTGTTATTAGGGCCTAACATCCTCACTCCATGGGTGCATCCTCCCCCAAACGGAGGGGCCCATGGAGGACGAATCCTTATGGCAATGGCAGAAGATGGTTGGTCAGAGCTGTTACTTATAGTTTTATGTAAGAAAAAGAGATCTGTGGGAATGTAAACTTAAGAAATAAGCCTGTGAGAAGGGTAGAACATCCTTTTAAATGTTGGCAGCATGGTCTTCCATCTCCAGATGATGATAGTGGACCTGTATGGGCTTAGAGGCCAAAATATTAATCTGTTCTTTAATAAAGTGTACCAGCCTGTTTATAATGCAGGGGCCTATGGACACCATTAAAAGTAAACCCAACAAAGGGCCTAATAGGGGTACAAGGTAGGGTAGAAATCCATTAAACCCTGTCCAGAGGGGATTTTCAAAAAGTTCCCTTCGTCTCTTTTCTAGATCTTTTTGAAGCTGCTTAATTTTAGAGCGTACTATGCCTGATTTATTGGCATAAAAGCAGTATCGTTCCCCTAAGGCCAAGCAAATACCTCCCTGGTTAGCTGTCAGCAAATCTAAGCCTCGTCTATTTTGAAGAAACACTTCCGCCAGGGAGTCTACTAGGTTCTGCAAATCTTTAATGGTTCCTGATAGAGTTTACACATCATTTATAAGTTGTTGAGACAGGCGAGGTAAGAGTGTATTGCCTGACTAAGCCAGCTGTACCTGTGCCCACAGCAGCTGTTATTCGAAGGCTGGCAAGGAGTTGTAAGGCCTGTATTGCCCGCCTGTGTCTTTTCACTAAGGTGTCTAGACTAGGAATGCATAGAGTTTCGTCTCCTAGGACAATAGTTTTATGAGGGAGTAATAAGGCAAGAACACAGCCAACAGTCCAATTTGCTGGAAGCCTGGGGAAGGCCGAGTTTCCTCCACACATAAAAACTGTGCCATTGGGGGGACAAAGATGGGGTGGGTGAGGAATAGTTTTGTACTGTTGAGCAATTTCCAAAGGAAGTAACTCCAACATCAGTATCATACGTATTATTCTGCATCACGCCTAAAAGACATATTGTAAAAGTGCCTATAGGCTGTACTTTAAAAGGAAATCTGGGTTGGCATGTATTATCATCGTCTATGATAGAATTAATAGAACTGCAATAGGCATGATTGCCCCTGTTGTCATGGAGAGCCAGCAATCACCAGCAAGGGTGGGCTTGGAATTATTAAGGAAGGAGAAGGTAGTTTCCAAAGTATCTAATGTATTGGTATCTAAACCTGGGAGCTGGGATTTAGGCTATATTAAGGGATGATATGTGAGCTCAGGGATTTGGGGTTTCAAAAGTTTGATTATCTGAGGATGCTTGACAGCATCATTGAATCCTCCACCATCAGCGACCCCTGTAGGTGCCTTAATGGGGCAGCAGGAGGGTTTACCGACAGGGCCTTGGCACCCAGGTGACTGTAGCTTGGTGTATTTGCCATCTCCTCCCCGGGCAAAAAGAACGAGGGTATAATGAATAGTGGTCCCCCCTGGTGCATGAGTTTTAGTTATGGAGGCTTCAAATAATTGTTCTCCCTGCTTGTTAACACAAATTGAGGCCGACGCATAAGAAGAGACATGCATCTCTTGGGTATGCGTTCAAGTTTCAGAACAATTTTGGAGAGCTTTACTTGTACTAGGGGGAATAATCTTTGGCTTGATAACACATACCCATTTAGGCTGATGAACTCCTCCGAGCTTATGGTCAAACTCAGCACGGAGGTAAGCCACCTTAGTCATGCAGTCAGCAGTCTGGGTCCAACTAGTGGGAGCCTGAGTCCAAGATCCTCCCTTGCATTCACAGGGAGGGCCAAAAAGGTACTCCATGATGTTGGAAGGTGGAGGACCAAGGCCTCCATGTACAAACCTGTTCAGCAGAAGTGCCTTAAGCAGGATGCTAACACAGATTGTTGGCTGCATCCTAAAAAGAGGAAAATTTGTCCTCAAGGGGAGGACCTCCGTCCCTATGTTGATGTGAGTCATTATCCTGTTTAACCAGGCGTTCTGGTAACCATCTAGGGCCTGCTTGCTCTTGGTCCAAAACACAAGCTGAGCCTCGTCCCCAGAGGAGGACACAATCTGGGCCTTTCCATTTATTTGTAAGGGGATTGCGCCACATAACAGGTGGGCGAACAGAATTGGACGAGAGATGCCAGTGTCAGTCTGCGGCTGAATGGCCTTCATTGTCTTGAGAAAGAAAAATAAGGGCAAATAATGCAATTAAGGCGATGCCTGGGAGTGGTAAATACAAGTGCAGAAGACTTCAAGCGGGTTAGCCAAGTCTTTAAGGTAAGGTGCAAGGTACCACAAAACTGTTTAAACTCAGCACTGGTATATGCAGGACAATTATTTTTTTTAATATGTATTTTTTTACCCATTACGGAAAAGGCTGAAACAAGATAAGAAAGGAATTCTTTGATAGCCTCTCCAGAATGTGGTGATGCAGAAATGAAGCCGCTGAAGGTATCTATAGAAACGTGTATATTTTTGGTTTTTACAAATTCAGAAAAATGAGTAACATCCATTTGCCAAAACTGATTGGACAGTAATCCTCTGGGGTTAACTTCCAAGTGTTGAATGGGGAGGAAGACAGGGCAACCAGGGCATGCTTTTACTATTTCTCGTGCCTGTGGCCTGGTGATTTTACATAGTTATCGAAGGCTCTGTGAATTTACATGGTGAAGATTGTGTAACTCCGTGGCCTTTTGAATGGAGCCATCAAAAATTGGAAAGATGAAACGAGTTGCTGCATCAGCTTGGGCATTACCTTGTATTAGAGGGCTCAGAAGATCAGAGTGTTCCCTGATGTGTCCTAAGAAAAATGGGTGTTGTCTGGCCTGAATTAGCTGCTGAAGCTGGTGAAACAGAAAGCCCACATTGGAAGAAGGCTTAATGGTGGGTGAAATCTCCAGCAGGGGCACAGAATGAGCAATGCAGGCACTGTACGTATAAATATTAACAGGATTATCAAAAAAATGTTTTAAAAACTTGTGTTATGGCAAACAATTCCACAAACTGTGCTGAATGATAGACAGCATCAAAGGTGGTAGGCTGGTTATTGACAACAAAGACTGCTCGGCCATTACTGGAACCGTCTGTAAAGACAGTAAGGAATCGAGGAATGGGAGCCTTTTGAGTATTTTTGGGAAAAATAAATGGATGTAACTGGACAAAATGTAAAAGGGGGTCTTTGGGGAGGTGATTATCAATTGTTCCCAAAAAGCCTGATAGGACAATACCCCATTCATCCTCTGTCTGTAGTAAATATTGGTTTTGGTCCTTAGTAAATGGAATTAAAATATTATCAGGGTCTTTGACAAAATGTTGTCGAGTTAGCAAACGACCTTTAAAAATAATAGAAGCTACCTTAGCAAGATAAACAGTAATAACCTTGGAGGATGTGGTGGGTAAATGGACACAAAGCAAGGAGTAGCCTTTATTTTTAAAATGTGTATTTCACTGCCGAAATATTCCTGTGGGTGTATGAGGAGTGTGTAAAATAACCAGAACCAGAGGAAGGTTATAAGAATTTTGTGTAACAAACTTTTGGGCAATGGCTTCTGTGACTTGATTTAATGCCTGCCATGCCTCAGGAGTAAGCTTTTGAGGGGAGGAGGGGTGGGAATCACCTCTCAAAATATCATTAAGGGGCAAATGTACACAAGTGGGTGATTTTAAATATATTCATAGCCATTGAATATCCCCCAGTAATTTTTGAAAATCATTAAGGATGTGAAGGTGGTCCAACCGTAGTTGTATCTTAGGAATTTGGATCTGATTATCTTGAAGTTTAAGGCCCATATAGCTATAACGGTTCTGTGTTTGAACCTTATCAGGAGCTATCTGTAGTCCCAAGCTAGTGAGGATTTTGTAAAGGTCCAAGTAACAATTATAATGGTCATGTGTATTAGGTGCAGCAATTAACAAATCATCCATATAATGTAAAATATAAATTTGTGGCCATCACTCTCTCACAAGGTGTACTGCTTGAGCAACGTATTTTTGGCAAAGACTAGGGCTGTTGGCCATACCTTGGGGAAGAACCTTCCACTGAAATCTCTGCATAGGGCCCTGAAAATTAATGCAAGGGAGACTAAAGGCAAAATAGGGTCTATCCTCAGGATGTAAAGGAATGGTAAAAAAACAATCTTTTAAGTCAATAACCATTTTACAATAGTTTTTGGAAATAGCCACTGGTGTGTGAATGCCTGGCTGTAGTGCTCCCATTGGGTGCATAACTTTATTAATGGCACACAAATATTGTAAAAGGCACCACTTGCCTAATTTTTACTTGATAACATAAATAGGAGTATTCGATGGTGAGGTTGAGGGCTCTACATGGCCGGCTGCCAGCTCTTCCTGCACTAACATGGAGGCAGCCTCCAAATTTTCTTGGGTAAGGGGCCACTGATCCACCCACACAAGAGTCTGATTCTCCCAAATAAGTTTATCTCCATGGGGTACAGGAGAGCCAGGGATCGACACTAAAAATCCGAATACCCAAGTCCCTATGTATTTGTTTTTTGTATGGGTTGTATAGGCTCAACCAGTCCTTGTCTCAGTCTCCCAAGGCCTGTACCATGGACAGAATTGATATGAAGCATTTGATGAGTCACTATGGAATTGGGACTGGCCAGAATAACTTCCATTTGACTCAAAATATCTCGGCCCCATAGGTTAACAGGGAGGTCAGGAACAACGAAAGTAGTCACCATTCCTTTATTACACTCTTTATCAGTTCAGCGAAGAGCCCTAGAGCTGACCAGAGGATTTTTTGACTGTCCTATCCCTTTAAGGTCAGTCAAGGATGGGGTGAGGGGCCAAGCTGATGGCCAGTATTTTGGAGAAATAATTGTGGCAACAGCTCCAGTACCTAGAATTCCTTGGAATTCTTTTCCTTCAATAAGTAAGGATATGGTGGGTCTATTGTGAGAAATGGGTTGAACCCAATATACATCAGAGGAACCCAAGGATTCAGTCCCCCTCGGTAGGTTTGGGCGGTGGAAGTGCCTGCTGGATAAAAGGGAAGGAGTATTAATTTGCAAGTCTTGTTCCTGCTGCGATGGCCACAACTCCATTAATAGCTGTGGCCAGTATTTTTATTTCTCCAGTGAAATCATAATCATTAATGCTAGGGAAGAAATGAACACCTTGTAAGTTAGTAGAGGCTCTTCCAAGAATAAAGGCACACATATGAGATGGAGGGGGACCCATAATTCCAGTGGGTATTATCTGGGGCCCTTGCATTGAGTCTAATATAGTATCGGTGGTGGCACAGAAGTCCAATCCTGCACTGCCAGGGGTGGCTAGTTTGAGGGAGGCAATTTTGGAGAAGGATTTTGAGGTAGGTTGGGAGTTTGGGAGGGAACAAATTTTATTGCCCCTGGGTTTGTCCTGGGAGATGTCATGGCCAGGGGCTGGCCCCGCAGGGAGTTTCCCAAGAAGAGGAAAGAAATAGGCTGTCTGAGGGCATTTGTCTTAGATCTACACTCACTGCCCCAGTGATGACCTTTACCACATCTAGGGCAAAGGGTAGCTTGGGGCGGTTTAGCCCCAGTTTGAGGAGACACTATTCCTAGGCTTTGTTTGCCTGTCAGACACTTGCGTGCAAAATGGCCAGGTTGTTTACAAGTAAAGCAAGTATTTGAGCCAGGATTGTGAAAGTTCTTGGTAAAAGCGGCACCTAGGACAAGATCCATGGCATGGGCTGCACCCACCCCTGCACAGAGTCTAATAAAGTCAGAAAGTTTCCCTTTATCCTTATGTGGTCAAAAAACATCCTGACATGCCGGGTTGAAGTTTTCAAAGGCAAGATGTTTTACAAAGGTGCTTTCGCTTTGGCTTGGTCCAAGCAAGCATTCTGCAGCTAGGTTAAGCCAGGGAACAAAGTAGCTATAAGGCTCTCCAGGCCCTTGTCAAATTTTTGCCAGGGAAGTGGTAGCCAAGGCCTTTTGAGGAAGGTGTCTCCAAGCATATAAGGAAGCCATCTGAATTTGCATCAAAAGTCCAGCAGGGAAATGTGCCTGTTTAGTTTTAGTGTCAAAAGGCTCATTGCCCACTAGCTTAACATAAGTCCAGGATTTAGAGGAGGCCTTAGTTAATATTTTTTGAGCAGTTTCCCGACAGTGCTCTTTGAAATCTGCATTCCATAACAGGAAGTCTCTGGCACTGAGGGTAGCTTGGTCTAAAAATTTCCAATAATTGGGAGTAAGCCATTGTGTGCTGTGGATTTCTAATAAAGGCAACATGTAGCACGCAGTGGGGCCATAGTGAGCACAAGCCTTTTTAAGTTTTTCAAGAAAATGCAGGCTTAATTTTTTGTAGACTCTGGGTTCCTTCCTGCCTAGGGGTGAACTTCTCATCCTCTGAGTCTTGATCTCCTTGATTCACTTCCTCGCTTCCTCCTCTTGATACTCATCTAAGTCTTTGACCTCAGCCTGGGCAGGCTTATCTATCTGACTGGTGGTGACTGGGAATGCGAGCACAGGCCGATGGAGTGGCTTCACCTTTGTATTAGACCGCTGTGGGACAGTTGCACTGACTCCGTACCTAAGGCTAATGAACATAGCTCAGATTGAAGCGATCTTAATTCTTTTAAAGGTTGGATCTGTTCCCTTCTATATTGTAAGGATGCTTTCAAGGGAGCCAGGTTAGGCAAGGGAAGTGGGAAAAAATATCTGGGGGGGGGCATTTTTACCCTGAAGGGTCAGAGCACAAAAGGCAGTAGGGATATAGGAGGGAGGTGGATGTGTATGTCCTATAGGCTGTGGCAGGGTCCTGAGAGGTGGAGGGTCTTCTGAATTGTAGCGAGCTGCTTCCTTCTCCCAGGTAGCCTCCTCCACAGGGGTCAATGTGTCTCCGGGATTTAAAACTGGATAAAGGCAGTTGGTAATTATTGGAGCCTTATTCATTAGGGTGGTATTTTTAGGGGGATCAGGAAGGGTCCCACGCTCCTGGGGAGCCTGAGAAGGGTCTATGTCTATACTAACTGAGGGGCATGCCCAGGGGGAATGAGAGGTAGTTGCATAGTCTCTTCCCCAATCCTGACAAGTTTTAAGGTACCATTGTCAAAGGGTGAACTTTTAAGAATTTCATTAATTAAGTTCCAGTAAGAAAAGGTGGGAACAGGCACATTTTCTGGGCAAAGGATTCATAATAATCTTTTATACAGTCTCCTACTCTAAGCCATCTTTTATCATCAATGATCCTTTCAAGGGGAAACCATGGACACAGTTCTCCTTTGTGTGAAAAGAAAAAAATTAAGTCTTTTTTCTTAACATGCGCCGCCAGGTCTTGAAGGACTCCTTGAGGGCTGACAAAAACAAATCATGTGACGAAACTGCTTGTCCCATGGTGGGTCACTCACCGTGCGTCATCCCCAACCTCCTCCTGGATCTGTTTCTCGGTGGTGTCTTCTGCTGTGATCGCGAGCTCCGCTTGACAAAGTCTTCCAGGAGGTCGGGGTCCCCCTCAGTCAAAGGCTCGAGACCCAGTCGTTGGGCGCCAGATGTCCCGGCCGGCAGGACACATCAACGTAGGCAGCGAACCTAGATAGGGAGGAATGAAGGGACAAGAGACAAGAGAGATGACAGCAAGACAGGAGTTCTGATCAAGCTGCGAATTTTTATTGTTAACACAGGGGTATTTATATGCTGGATGTGGGAAATCTCTCTTATTTCTAGATGTCTTCACAAGGTGAGATAACCTCAGAAAGTTTCAGGAAGACAGATGGCCGCAGGATGTCTCAGGGAGACAGATGGCTACAGGATGTCTCCCAGACAGGATGTCTCCTGGTGGCTGTTTCTTGTAAGTGCCTGGCTATTCTTTGAAGGAGAATTCCTTCTACCTCTGAAAGTCAGGGATTCAGTATTTCGAATGGAAAATTGGAAAATGAATCCAATGTGTATGCAAATATGTGCTAACCAAAAGTCTTCCCACTCTCATTCAGAACAATGCCTTGACATTACCTTCACCCCAAGTAAGACACAATAACAGGAGAAGAGTTAGAAAATCTCTGAATACACAACTGGAATGGAAAATGCTCAGGAGTTAACAACCTTGGAGATGGTAGAGGTGTTTCCAAAAGTAAGGTACATGGTGAAAACTCCACAAGCATGGAGCTTTGTTGGCCTAAACACTTCTTGAGAAACTGCCTCTGAGGTTGGGCACTTGAAAAATATGTTGTTGTTAGGAGCTTTTGCTTCCTTTGTAGTGAGACCATCAAAGCTGTGTTTGCATCTATGTGACCTAGAGCACATGGTTTCTTTTTTTCCAATGAACATGAGGCAGCAGGGCTGAATTCTCTCTTTGTAGGTAAACTGTTGCCATTTGGGGGCTAATTGTCTCCCAGTGTGGACTGTGAAGCCATTTGGTCTTTCTCTAATTTTTGTGGTGTTTCTTGCAGCTGTACTGGGAGTTTGGTATTTGCTTCACGAAATACGAGGAGGTCAACTGGAACAGAGTGCTGGAGGGAGTTCTGTCACGTGTGGTGGTTAAGGATCTGCAGGAGAGTGCACCAACCAGGCTTCTATCCCACATAGTTTGCCCCCTTGACTATAGCAGTCTGATTCTAAACATTGCCCTGAAACCTCTCCATATAACAAGATGCCTTTACATCCAAGGGTATGGGGGCTGCACCATGTCAGTCACAAACCATTTGGAAGCCAATGGCAGATCCACATCACCATACCACAGATGTTTTAACAAACACCTGCACACCACTGTTCTAGGCTGACTACTCAGCAGGCTCCAAATTACTGGCATCTCTGTTCTACACCATTTTCATGAAACCCAGTCAATCAAGGCACTGTCTGGTTCACTCATGATTATCTATAGGACATCCAAAGGTTCTCCAGTGAAACATGGTCATGGGAATTTCAAAAATTCAATGGTATTTATCTATCCATTTTTCAAGGATGAAGTTTGAGGCACTGTGGGATTTAATTCATTCAGGAACCATTAAATGGAGAGGAAGCTCATTTCAATGAAAGCTCAGGAGAATTCTAACAGGCAAGGCTTCCCAAAGAGAGGCTGAAAGGTCACATTAAGGCAGGCATTTGAGGTCTACAATGTGTGGTCCATGTGTGTTTTGACTTGCAACTATGGCTGCCAATTCTTTAAGAATAAAATCGTTTGCTATCCTTCCTGAGATTCTCAGTGCTCTGTGAAAAGCTACCCTGGGCCTAGATCTCAGTTTCCAAGGGCGACTCTCATGCCTGGCCTCCTGAAATCCCAACACAATACATGGCAATACTTCTTTGAGGTTAGTTGCAGAACTCAGTCTCTAAGGGGAATCACAGAAGTGTTCAAGCCCAGGTGGACCCAGTCATCTCTTCCAACGGCCACAAAAATGACCACAATAAAAACCAAAACACTTCCACATGGCCCTCATCTTCTTCCATATAGACACTCATCATAACCTCAGGCTGTAGGTTTCCATGAGGGCCACAGACAAAGACAGTATCCAAAATAAGGTCCTTTGCCCCCATTTGCCTAAAGTCAGTGTGGCAGGTACACTCTACATGTGAACCAGGTGTGATCAAAGAGGCCTGGCGTTAATATGGCTCTGATTCTCCATTTTTGTGGCCTAATGACTGAGGGGTTTAGATTCTTTTTGTTAATTGGAGTCATGAGAAAACCCAAGAAGCTATGGCCTAACCTCTGCAGTGATTTGAAGAACTCATTTGACCCAAAAGATCCCTATCCTCAAAGATGGAGGTCAGGAACCTTACAGAGCAAGGCAAGAGACTTAATCCACAATGACTGCTCTTTTGGCTATTTTGGTTTTAGATGCACACATGGGATTTTTTTAGATCCATCAGGTCCTGAGAATCTAAGCCACAACCTCACACAGGGCCAAGAAGCTGATTCAGACACATCCCTTTCTAAAGCAATTAAGCAAAGAGCCACAGCTGATGCCCATACATTTCCATTTGAAAACTCTTCAGTCTTTTCAAAGGGGTGCCTGAAGCAAAGACCTTCCTGACATTCAGGGCAACAGTACAATAGGTAAGCAAAAGGCCCAAAGCAGAGTTTCTCTACTGAGACTTTCCTGGTCACACTGATATCTGAGTTTTTTGAGATGCTCACCATTCCCTTCAGCTATCCAGTACATAGCCGTGTCACAGAGCTTGGAGGTGGTACATATCTTGGACACAAAACCATGAGCCTATTCTGGAGATTGTCCAGAATTCAGAAACAAAACAGCAACTTATGTAGATATTAGGAGTGGCCCATCCATAAGGCAAGCCGCAGATCATTCATAAATACGGCAGGATAAATCCTGGAAAGATTTCTACTAGACAGGACATATGTATTGATGCGCTCTCTTGTCTAATGTCTACAACCACGGAAACAGTGGGATACACAGACATAGAAACACTCGCCTTGTCAAAAGACTTACTAGAAACAATTCACACCAAACCAAACCAATCAACTTTCCTACCTATACTCAGAATATGAGACAAACCAAAAACCCACACAGACCCCCAAGTAGGTCTGTGAAAATACGGAGTGTCCTTTGACTGGTGGGCCTTAATATATTCCCCCATAATGGGCTTTCCTGTCTCAGATCTGGTCTCTGTGTCCAACTCTATGAAGCTGTCAGGAGCCAGTGGTGAGCCACTACCTTCTTTCTCAGAAAAAGCCCCTCTTCAGACCTTCTTGGCATTTGGCCATCCTCACATCAGTAGGTACCAAGAAAGACTGTCTCTGTCCTTGGAAATTCCAAACAAGTTTGACCACTGGGAGTTGGACTTGGACTGGCTCTGGGTGCCTGGCTTCCTGTATCCCAAGTTCAGAGAGTTCCATCACCAAGGAAGTTAGTTGAGGTCACTTCCTTCAGGAACTGAATGAGGTCACTGCCTTGGAAACCACTTTGTCCTCACAGTTGCTTCCAAGGGTCCCATGAGATGGATGCTGCCCCTATTTCCTGTGACACTTTCACAAGTTAGAATTGTATTTCACCCATAGGCACCCGGGAACAGCTCTCCACAAAGGCCTGGTTTGGTCCATCTTCTCTACATTAAGAAGAGAGAGGCTGATTCTGACACAACCCTTCATCCTGACCAGGTTGTTTGCCATGGAAGATTACTTTTAATCTTTCAGGTCCTTCATTGCTGCCTACATCTTCTCCAGGGATCATTTCTGCATGGACCTTTAAGATTCTCAGCAAATGGAAGATCCCCTACATTCCTGTATTGTAAGACCAACTCTGTCCCTGCTCTTCTGTAAAGTTAGATTGAGGGAAGAGTGTATGGTTAGGGTTAATAACATGTTCGATTTGTGTTATGACTCATTCTGCTGGATGAATAATGGTATTGGGAACCTGCGATATTTATAAGATTATATAGGTGAAATATATGTATGAAAACAGAAATCTATAATTTGAAGCCCAGAAGCGCATTGGGCCCTTGATTGGGATACATAGTGTTGAATTACGTTCTGCACAGATGTCTCAGATTAATCCATATACAATGGCATAGGACCTTGTAAATTGGATGATTGAATGAGGAAGAGAACATCCAGTCAAAAAGGGATAGTTGGTAGGATTACAAAGATAGTCAGTAGGTTAGGAAGTAGAGTGAGTTTAGAATTTGGACCGAAACTTCTTTAAAAATAGGGTTTCAGTTAGAGAGTGAATGTAAATGTCAGCACATATGAAGATTCAGTCACAATGATGAACTTTGAAAAATATGTGGGAAAGCAGTTAATAATAGAGATATTACAAAATCAGGCAAAGTATAAAGTGAGTGATAGGATTAGACATTTTGAACAGGGTTGAGTTTGAATATATAATCTTAAGAAGAAACAAATATGCAGTCACCAGTAGGATTGACATTTGAGAGCATTAGACAACCTGGCCTTGGATGCTTTTAGTAATCCATGTTCACTTTCCCTTTAGGCTTTGGTAAAATCACAAGTGTGACCTTTGCATTTTTTGTCCAGAATATTACAGTCATAGAATGCATATGTAGATCAGGTGACATGAATATTTCTTCCAGCAATTCTGGGAGCAATGTTTTGAAGTCCTATAAATTAGTATTGGGTGTACAAAGAGGTGTACCCTGTGTGTATGAATATAGAGATAATGCATGAATAGACCACATTTTGAATAAATAATATAACTGGTCCCACTTTAAATAACAGATTGAATTGATATCTGAAATCTTATAAGAAATCTTATATTGATATAACATCATTCATTCCAACCAGCAATACATCTAAAGGTAATATTAGGATTATAGTTTATCATGAAAAATATGTGAGTTTTGCTTCAAAAGTGATCATGGAAATTGAAAATAATGTGTTTAAAAAGAAGTCTCATCAAAAGACCAGTCAAGAAACATGGAGGAATACATGTGTTCTGACGAAGAAAGTGATTGAAAGTGAAACTAATGCCTATAAATTTGCGAACTTGTGGATGAAAATATATCCTATGATGTGCATAAACTGAAGAAACAGTAATGTAGCAGTCTTGAATAAAAATGAACATCAAAATACACATCATGTCCCATAGGAATCTACTTGCATTGATGTTAAACTGGGTCAGTTACTGTAGAAATATTAGGATTTTTATGCACCATTCACTAAAGTTAATTTTCAGTACTAGGAAACAAATATGTATTTAAGGAGAATGAATATTTTGAGAAAAGTCTTGAGAAAATTTGATCATAAATCCACATACTTGAATATGAATGAGTTAAGGGAGTGTATAATAAGACACATATTTCATATTTTAAAATATCTGGAGAGTATATATATATATATATATATATATATATATATATATATATATATATATATACACACACACACACACACACACAAACAAACATACACAGACATTAAAAATAACATAATATATACCAATTGAAATTCACCATGAAATGTATATCATCCAGAGATCCAAAAATACTTATTTTCTTGAAACTGGATTTATGTATAATGTTATTCAACAAGGAAGCTCACTCATAGGTTGAATTTTCAGTTCCAATAGCATTTAGGAAGAGTGATCTCTTAAAATTTGTATCTGCCAAGTCAGCCACGTCACAAGAATGTACGTGTGGTATAAGGTAAGATTCTATAATTGCATGTAAAAATACATGTGCTGAATAGGCTACAGAGAAAGGGAGACAGGAATTCACATATTTGTTAACTTTAAAACACATGGAGAACTATTTCAACAAATAATTGACTACATTTATATCTCCTATCCTATATAATGCAAAAGACAATTCCAACTATACACCATGCCTCCAGTTCTGAACTGCTTGTATTTTTTTCTTTTTGGGTTATTTTTCTCCATCTTGTTAGGATTAGTTGTCAGAGTCTACCAAGGTAGGTGTTAGTGTCAGGTATTCAGTATTTCGAATGGAAAATAGGAAAATGAATACAATGTGTATGTAAATATGTGGTACACAAAAATCTTTCCACTCTCATCCAGAACAATGCCTTGACATTACCATCACCCAGAGAAAGACACAATTAGAGGAGTAGAGTTAGAAAATCTGTGAATAAATAACTGGGATGGAATATGCTCAGGAGTTCACAAACTTGGAGGTGGTAGAGGAGATTCCAAAAGTAAGGGACAGAGTAAACACTCCACAAACATGGAGCTCTGCTGGCCTAAAGACTTCTTGAGAAACTGCCTCGTAGGTTGGGCACTTGAAATATATATTATTGTCTGGAGCTTTAGCTTCCGTTGTAATGAGACCATCAAAGCTGGGTCTGAATCTATCTGACCTGGAGGACATGGTTTCTTATTTTCCACTGAATATGAGGCAGCAGTGCTGAATTCTCTCTTTGTAGGTAAACTGTGGAAACGGGGGGCTAAGTGTATCCAATGTGGACTTTGAAGCCATTTGGTCATCCTCCACTTTTCGTGGTGTTTCTTGCTGCTGCACTGGGATTTTGGTATTGCTTCATGAAATACATAGAATTCAACTGTTACCCGGTGCTTGAGGGAGTTCTGCCATGTGTGGTAGGTCAGGGTCTGCAGGAGAATGCACCAACGAGGCTTCTATCCCACATAGCTTGCCCCCTTGACCATAGCACCTTGATTCTAAACATTGCCCTGAAACCTCTCCATATAACAAGATGCCTTTACATATAAGGGTCTGCTGGCTGCACCACGTCAGTCACAAGCAATTTGGACGCCAATGGGAGATCCATATGGCCCCACCACAGATGTTTTATCACACACCTTCCCACCACAGCTCTGGGCCCACTCCTCAGCAGTCTTCAACTTTCTGACATCTTTGTTCTGAACCATTTTCATGAAAACCAGTCAATCAAGGCACTGTATTATATACTCATGATCAGAAACAGGACATCCAAAGTTTCTCCAGTGCCACCTGGTGATGGGAATTTTAAAAATTTCATGGTATTTATCTAGCCATTTTTCAAGGATGAAGTTGGAGGCACTGTGTGTTTCAATTCATTCTGGAACCATTAAATGGTGAGGAAGCTTATTTCAATGAAATCTCTGGAGAACTCTCACAGGCAAGTCTTCCCAAATAGTGGCCAAAAGATCACATGAATTCAGGCCCATTGATGTCTACAATTTGCCGTCCATGTGTGATTTGACTCTCATCTATGGCTGCCAAGTCTTTCACAATAAAATCATGTGATATCCTGGCTCAGATTCACAGTGCTGTGTGAAAAGCCACCCTGTGTCTATATCTCAGTGTCCAAGGGCCACTCTCTTGCAAAGCCTCCTAAAATCCCAAGACAATTCTTGGCAATACTTCTCTGAGGTCATTTCAAGAACTCAGTCTCTAAGGGAAATGACCCCAGAGTTCAAGCCCAGGTGGACCAAGTCATCTCTTTCAACCGCCACACAAATGACCACAATTAAAACCAAAACACTCCCACATGGCCCTCATCTTCTTCCATATAGACACTCATTATTACCTCTGGCTGGAGGTTTCCATGAGGGGCGCAGCCCAAGACAGTGTCCAAAATACACTCCCTTGCCCCTCATTTGCCTAAAGTCTGGGTGGCCTGGAAACTCGTCCGGGGAAGCAGGAGTGATAAAATAGGCCTGCTGTAAATACTGCTCTGCTTCTCCAGTTTGAGTCCTACTGAAAGTCAGTTATAAATTCTTTATGTGATTTGGATTTTGCAGAAAACCCAAGCACCTATGGGCTAGCCTCTGCAAGGCTTTGAAGAACTCATTTGAACCAAAGGTTCCTATTCACCCTTGATTGAGGTCAGGAACCTTACAGAGGTAGGCGAGAGACTTCTTCCACAATGACTGCTCTTTTGGCTAATTTAGTTTTGGATTCACACATGGGATCTTTTTTTACATCCATTATGTGCTGAGAATCTAAGCCACAGCCTCACACAGGACCTAGAGCCTGATTCAGATACATCCCATTCCAAAGCAATTAAGCACAGAGCCACAGGTGATTCCCATTAGTTTCCATTTGAAAACTGTTTTCTTCAGGCTTCCCAAATTGGGGCCTGAGGCAAAGGCCTTCCTGACATTCAGGGCAACAGAACAATAGGTAAGAAAACAGCCCAAAGCAGTGTTTCTCCACTTAGACTTTCCTGATCACACTGATATCTCAGTTTTCTGAGATGCTCGCAATTCCCTTCAGCTATCCAGTACATGGCCATGTCACAGAGCTTGGAGGTGGTACATATCTTGGACACAAAAACATGAGCCTATTCGGGAGAGTGGCCAGAATTCAGAAAGAAAACAGGAACTTAGGAAGATATCAGGATTGCCCATGGATAAGGAAAGCCACAGTTCATTCATAAATTGGGAAGTATGAATGCTGGGAAGCTTTCTACTAGACAGGACACATCCATTGAAGCATTCTCTTTTCTAATGTCTACAACCACGGACACAGTGGAATACACAGACCCAGAAACACTCGCCTTGTCAGACGACTTACTAGAATCAGTTCACTCCAAACCAAACAAATCACCTTTCTTACATATTCTCAGAGCATGAGACAAAAAAACACAAACCCACACACACACACCCACAAAGGCAAATCCTTCTCCCAAGAAGGTCTGTGACTATCCGGAGGTCCTCTGACTGATGGGCCATACTATGTTCCTCCGAAATGGCCTGTCCTGTCTCAGATCTGTTCTCCTTGTGCAACTCTATGAAGTTGACAGGAGCCAGTGGCGAGCCACTATCTGGTTTCTCAGGAATGGCCGCTCTTCAGAGCTTTCCTGGCATTTGGCCATCCTCACATCAGTAGGTACCAAGAAAGACTAACTCTGTTCTTGATGAATCCAAACAAGTGAGACCACTGGGATTGAAACTGGGACTGGCTCTGGGTGCCTGGCTTCCTGGATCCCATGTTCAGAGAGTTCCATCATCAAGGAAGTGATGTGAGGTCACTTCCATCAGAAACTGAATGAGGTCACTGCCTTGGCAACCACATTGTCCTAACACTTGCTTCCAAGGGTCCCATGAGATTGAGGCTGCCCCTACTTCCTGTGACACTTTCACAAGTTAGAATGCTATATCAACCATAGGCACTCGGGAACAGCTCTCCACACAGGCCTTCTTTGGTCCATCTTCTCTACATTAAGAAGACAGAGACTGATTCAGACACAACCCTTCATCCTGACCAGACTCTTACTCTCTCTGGTCCTTCATAGCTGCCAACATCTTGTACAGAGATCATTTCTGCATGGACGTTATAGGTTCTCAGCAGGTGGAAGATCCCCTGCATTCCTGTATTGTAAGACCAACTCTTTCCCTGCTCTTATGTAAAGTTAGATTGAGGGAACAGTGTATGGTTAGGGTTAATAACATGTTCGATATGGATTAGGAATCATTCTGCTGGATGAATAATGGTATTCGGAACCTGTGATATTTATAAGACTATCGAGGTGAAACATAAATATGAAAACAGAAATCTAGGAATGATTGGAAGCCCAGAAGGTCATTGGGCACTCAATTGGTATACTTAGCTTTGAATTTCGTTCTGCACAGATGTTTCTGATAAATAGATAATCAATGGCCTAGGACCTTGTACCTTGGATCATTGAATGTAGAAGAGAACATCCACTCAAACAGGGATAGTCGGTAGGATTAGGAAGATAGTTCGTAGGTTTCAAAAGAATAGGGAGTAAAGCATTTGGACCAAAAGTTTTTTAGCTATGGGGATTCAGTTAGAGAGTGAATGTCAATGTCAGCACATGTGAAGAGTCATTCGCAATTATTAACTGGAGAAAAGGTGTAGGAAAGCAGATATCAATAGAGACATTAGGAAATCAGGTACATTACAACGTGTGTGATAAGAATATACATTTTTAACAGGGTTGAGGTTGAATATATAATCTTAGGAAGAAACAAATATGTAGTCTTATTATACGATTAAGAATGATATTTGAGAGCATTAGGGAACCAGGTCATGGATGTTGTTAGTAATACATGGTCACATTCAATTTGGGCTTTGGTACAATCATAAGTGTGACCCTTGCATTTTGTGTCAGGAATATTACTGAGATGAAATGTATATGTATATTAGGTGAGTAGAAAATTCATCATGAAATATATATCATCCACAGGATCAAAAATATTCATTTTACTTAACGTGGATATATAGGTGAAATATAAGTATGCAAACAGAAGCCTAGGTAAGATTTGAAGCCCAGAAGAACACTGGGCCTTTGATTGTGATACTTAGATTTGAATTATGTTCTGCAGAGTTGTCTCAGATAAATCGATATACAATGGTACAGGACCTTGTACCTTGGATGATTGAATGTCAAAGAGAACATCCAGTCAAACAGGTATAGTCAGTAGGATTAGGAATATAGACTGTAGGATTAGAAAGAAGAATGAGTAAAGGATTTGGATAAAAAGCTATGCTTCTCCAATTTGAGGCCTACTTTCATGCGTGGGCGACGCTCATGTGTGGCCTCCTAATATCCCAACACAATTAATGGAAATACTTCTCTGAGGTCATTTCCAAAACTCAGTATCTTAGGGGAATCACACCAGAGTTCAACCCCAGGTGGACCCAGTCATCTCTTCCAACCACAACACAAATGACCACAATTAAAACCAAAACACTCCCACATGGCCCTCATCTGCTTCCATATAGACACTCATTATAACCTCTAGCTGGAGCTTTCCATGATGGGCACAGCCCAAACAGTGTCCAGAACAAGCTCCCTTGCCCCTCATTTGCCCAAAATCAAGGTGGCCTGGACACCCTTCCTGTTAACCAGTAGTGATCAATAGGCCTGCGGTTAATACTGCTCCGCTTCTCCAATTTGAGGCCTACTGACTGTGGGGTTTAGATTCTTTATGTGAATTGGAGTCATGAGAAAACACAAGCACCTATGGGCTACCTTTTGCAGGGCTTTGAGCAACCCATTTTATTGAGTCTAGGAGTTGGACAAAAAGTTCTTTAGCAAAGGGGTTTTATTAGAGATTGAATGTAAATGTCAGCAAATCTGAAGAGTCATTCACAATGATGAACTGGAAAAAAGGTGTAGGAAAGCAGGTATCAATAGAGACATTAGGAAATCAGGCAAAGTACAAAGTGTGTGACAGGAAAAGACATTTTTAACAGGGTTGAGGTTGAATATATAATCTTAGGAAGAAACAAATATGTAGTCACCAATAGGAATGATATTTGAGAGCATTAGAGAACCAGGACATGAATGTTTTTAGTAATACATGGTCACATTCAATTTAGGCTTTGGAACAATCATAAGTGTGACCCTTGAATTTTGTGTCAGGAATATCACTGAGATGAAATGTATATGTATATCCGGTGAGTAGAGTATTTCTTCCAACGTTTCTGAAGCAATAATTTAAAGACTTATACTTTAGTATTGGGGATACAAACGGTGTACCCTGTGTCTATGAATATGGATAAGATGCCATAATGGAAAATACTGTAAATAAATAACATAGCTGGTTCCAACTTTAAATAATGGATTGAATTGATATCTGAAAATATATAGAAAATCTTATATTGATATATGTACATTCCTTCCAACCAGTTATACATCTAATTTTGATATTAGCATTATGGTTTATCACGAAGAGTGTGTGAGTTTTGCTTCAAAAATGATTATGGAAATTGAAAATAATGTGTTTGGAACGAAGTCTCATTAAAAGACCAGTCAAGAAACATGGAGGAATACATGTGTTCTGAGGCAGGAAGTGATTGAAAGTGAACCAAATGCCTACAAATTTTTGAACTTGTGGATGAAATGATATATCCTTTGATGTCCATAAACTGAAGAAATAGTAATGTACAAGTGTTGAATATAAATGACCTTCAAATATACATCATGTCCCATAGGGTTCTACTTGCATTCATGTTAAACTGGGTCAGTTACTGTAGAAATATTAGGATTTGTAAGCACCATTCACCAAAGTTAGTTTTCAGTACTAGGAAATAAATATGTATTTCAGGTGGATGAATATTTCTGAGAAAAATCTTGTGAAATGTTGATTATAAATCCACATATAGAAACATGAGTGAATTTAGGAAGTGTATAATAAGACACATATATTTCATATTTTGAAAAATCTGGAGAGTGTGTATATATATATAGATATAGATATATATATATATATATATATATATATATATATAGAGAGAGAGAGAGAGAGAGAAATAGATATATAGATAGATACATAGATAGAAACACACATTCAAAGACATTAAAATGTAGCAATATATATGACAATCGAAATTCATCATGAAATATATATCATCCACATATCCAAATATATTCATTTTAATGAACATGGATTTATGTATTATGTTGTTCATCTAGGAAATTCACCCTCAGGTTGAATTCCAGTTCCATCAGTATTTAGGGGGAGTGATCTCTTCTCACAATTTGTATCTTCCAAAATCAGTGAGCTCACAAGAATGTACATGTGATACCAGGTAGGATTCTAAATATGCCTAAAATAATACATGTGCTGAATAGGCTACAGAGAAAGGGAGACAGAAATTTACAAATGGGTTAACTTTAAAAACTCATGGAGAAATATTACAATGAAAAATTGACTAGATTTATAACACATACCATTGATAAAGCATAAGGCAAATTAAAGTATACACCATGCTTCCTATGAATGGCCTGTATTCGTATTCTGTTAGGTTTCTTTTTCTCATATTAGGATTAGTAGTCAGAGTCTAGTAGGGTATGGGTGAGTGTCAGGGATTCAGTATTTCAAATGGAAAATAGCAAAATGAATCTAATGTGTATGCAATTATGTTCTACACAAAAATCTTCCCACTCTCATCCAGAACAATGCCTTCACATTACCTTCGCAGCAACTAAGACACAATTAGTGGAGAAGAGTTAGAAAATCTGTGATTACATATGTGGAAAGGAAAATGATCAGGAGTTCACAAACTTGGAGGTGGTAGAACAGTTTCCAAAAGTAAGGGAGAGGGTAAACACTACACAAACTTGGAGCTCTGCTGGCCTAATTACTTTTTGATAAACTGCCTCTGAGGTTGGGCCCTTGAAATATACGTTGTTGTCAGGAGCTTTAGCGTCCTTGGTAGTGAGACTACCAATTCTGGGTCTGCATCTATGTGACATGGAGGACATGCTTCCTTATTTTCTAGTGAACATGAGGCAGCAGTTCTTAATTTTCTCTTTTTAGGAAACTGTGGCCACTGGTGTCTAAGTATCTACCTGTGTGGACTGTGAAGCCATTTGGTCATCCTCCACTTTACATGGTGTTTCTTACTGCTGCACTGGGAGTTTGGTGTTGGCTTCACGAAATACAAGGAGTACAACTGGGACACAGTTCTGGAGGGAGAACTCTCACGTGTGTTGGGTCAGGGTCTGCAGGAGAATGCACCAACCACGCTTCTATCCACATAGCTTTCCACCTTGACCAAAGCAACCTGATTCTGAACATTGCCCTGAACCCTCTCCATATAACAAGATGCCTTTACATATAAGGGTCTGCTGGGTTCACCATGTCAGTCACAAGTCATTTGAAAGCCAATGGCAGATCCACGTGGCCCCACCACAGATGTTTTTTCACACACCTACACTCCACTGCTCTAGGCCCCCTACTCGACAGGGTCCAAATTTCTGGCATCTCTGTTCTACACCATTTTCATGAAACCCAGTGAATTAAGGCAGGGTCTGGTACACTCATGATCAGCAACAGGACATCCAAAGGTTCTCCAGTGCCACCTGATCATGGGAATTTTAAAAATTTCATGATATTTATCTAGCCATTTTTCAAGGATAACGTTGGAGGCACTGGGGGTTTCAATTAATACAGGAACCTGTAAATAGTGAGGAATCTTATTGCAATAAAATCTCTGGAGAACTCTCACAGGCAAGGCTTTCCAAAGAGTTGCCAAAAGGTCACATGAAGCCAGGGCCACTGAGGTCTACAATGTGAGGTACATATGTGTTAAGACTCTCAACTATACATGCCAAGACTTTCAGAATAAAATCATGTGATATCCTTGCTGAGATTCCCAGTGATCTGTGGAAAGCCAAAATGGGCATAGATCTCAGTTTCCAAGGGCAAATCTCATGCGTGGCCTCCTAAAATACCAACATAATTTATGGCAATACTTCTCTGAGGTCAGTTCCAGAACTCAGTCTCTAATTGGAATCACACCAGAGTTCAAGCACAGGTTGACCCAGGCATCTCTTCCAACTGCCACACAAATGACCACAATTAAAACCAAAACACTCCCACATGGCACTCATCTTCTTCTATATATACACTCATCATAACCTGTGCCTGGAAGTTTCCATGAGGGGCGCAGTCCAAGACAGTGTCCAAAAAAAGCTCCCTTGCCCCTAATTTGCCTAAAGTCAGGGTGGTCTGGACACCCTTCCTGTGAACCAGGAGTGATCAAATAGACTTGTGTTTAATACTGCTCCACTTCTCCAATCTGAGGCCCACTGACTGTGGGGTTTGGATTCTTTATTTGAATTGGAGTCATGAGAAAACCGAAGCATCTATGGGCTAGAATCTGCAGGGCTTTGAAGAACTCATTTGACCCAAAGGATCCCTATTCTCACTGATGTAACTCAGGAACCTTACAGAGGAAGGTGAGAGACTTAATCCACAATGATTGCTCTTTTGGCCATTTTGGTTTTGGATGCACACATGGGATCTTTCTTTAGATCGATTAGGTGCAGAGAATCTAAGCCACAGCCTCACACAGGGCCAGGAGGCTGATTCAGTCACATACCTTTCCAAAGCAATTAAGCAAAGAGCCACAGGTGATGCTCATTCATTTCCATTTGAAAACTGTTTTCATCAGGCTTCACAAAGGGTTGGCCTTAGGCAAAGACCTTCCTGACATTCAGGACAACAGAAGAATAGGTAAGCAAAAGGCCCAAAGCAGGGTTTTTCCACTGAGACTCCCTGGTCACACTGATATCTGAGTTTTCTGAGATGCTCGCCATTCCCTTCAGCTATCCAGTACATGGCCATGTCACAGAGCTTTGAGGTGATATATATCTTGGACACAAAACCATGAGACTATTATGGAGAGTGGCCAGAATTCAGGACGAATACAGGAATTTAGGATCATAGTAGGTCTTGCCCATGGATAAGGCAAGCTGCAGTCCATTCATAAATTGGGCAAGATGAATGCTTGGAAGCTTTGTCCTAGACAGGACACACCCATTGTGGCATTCTTTTTTCTAATGTCTACAACCATGGAGACAGGGGGATACACAGACATAGAAACACTCGCCTTGTCAAAGACTTATTGGAAACATTCCACTCCAAAACAAACAAACCGACATTTTTTTTTTACCTATTCTCAGAACATGAGACAAAACCACAAACTGTCGTCCACACACACCAAGCACCTTTTCCCCCAAGTAGGTCTGTGACTATCCGGAGTGTCCTCTGACTGGTAGGCCATATTTCTCAACAATGGCATTTACTGTCATAGATCTGGTCTCCTTTGACAACTCTGTGAAGTTGTCAGGAGCCAGCGGTGAGCCACTTTCTGTCCTCTCAGGAAAGGCCGCTCTTAAGAGCTATCCTGGCATTTGGCCACGCTCACATTAGTAGGTCCCAAGAAAGACTGACTCTCTCCTTGGTAAATCCAAACAAGTGAGCTCACTGGGACTGGGACTGGTACTGGTAATGGGGGCCTGGCTTCCTGGATCCTAAATTCAGAGAGTCTCATCACCAAGGAAGTAGGTGAGGTCACTTTCTTCAGGAACTGAATGAGGTCACTGCCTTGGCCACCACTTTGTCCTAACAGTTGCTTCGTATGCTCTCTGAGATCGAGGCTTTGCCTACTGCCTGTGACACTTTCACAAGTTAGAATGGTATAGAAACCATAAGTACCTGGGAACAGCTCTCCACCCAGGCTTGGTTTTGTCCTTCTTCACTACATTAAGAAGAGAGAGGCTGATTCAGACACATCCTTTCATCCTGACCGGGTTGTGTGCCATGCAAGATGACTTTTGCTCTCTCAGGTCCTTCATAGCTGACTACATCTTCTCAAGGGATTATTTCTGCATGGACTTCTGAGGTTCTCAGCTGGTGGAAGATCCTCTAGCTTCCTGTATTGTAAGACCAACTCTGTCCCTGCTCTTCTGTAAAGTGAGATAGAGTGAACAGTGTATGGTTAGGGTTAAAAGCATGTTTGATTTGAGTTAGGAATCATTCTGCTGGATGAATAATGGTATTGGGAATCTGTGATAGTTAGAAGAATATAGTTCTGAAATATATGTATGAGAACAGAGATCTAGGAACGATTTGAAGCCTAGGAAGGCATTGGGCCCTTGATTGAGATAATTAGCTTGAATTATGTTCTGCACCGAGGTCTCAGATAAATCGATACACAATGGCATGGGACCGGGTACCTCGGATGATTGAATGTAGAAGAGAACATCCAGTCAAAAAGGGATAGTCTGTAGGATTAGGAAGATAGTCAGTATGTTTAAGAAGAAGAGTGAGTCTAGGAATTGGAAAAAAGTTCTTTAACAATAGGGTTTCAGTTAGAGAGTGAATGTGAATGTCAGCACATGTGAAGAGACCATCACAATGATGAACTGGGGAAAATATGTAGGAAAGCAGATATCAATAGGGACATTTGGAAATCATGCAAAGTATAAAGTCAGTGATAGTATTAGATATTTTCAAGAGGGTTGAGGTTGAATATATTATCTTAGAAACAAATATGTACTCACCAATAGAATTGATATTTGAGAGCATTAGGCAAAATGGACATGCATGTTTTTAGTAATCCATGTTCACTTTCCATTTAGGCTTTGGCACAATCATAAGTGTGACCTTTGCATTTTGTGTCCAGAATACTACTGTGATAAAATGTATATGTAGATCAGGTGACATGAGTATTTCTTCCACCATTACGGGGAGCAAAATTCTGAAAACTTATAAATTAGTACTGAGGATACAAATAGGTGTACCCCAGTGTTGATGATTATAGAGATGATGCATGAATAGACCATATTGTGAATAAAGTATATAACTGGTTCCAAGTTTAAATAATGGATTGAATTTACCTCTGAAAATATATAGGAAATCTTATATATATATATATACATTCATTCAAACGAGTTATATATCAAATGGTAATATTCTGGTTACAGTTTATCAGGAAAAGTGTGTGAGTTTTGTTTCAAAAATGATCATGCAATCGAAAATAATGTGTTTTGAAATAAGTCTAGTGAAAAGACCAGTAAAGCAACATGGAGAAATACATGTGTTCTGAAGTAGGAAGTGATTGAAAGTAAACCAAATGCCTATAAATACCTATACATTTGTGAACTTGTGGATAAGAAAGTATATCTTATGATGTCCATAAACTGAAGAAATTGTAATGTACAAATGTTGAATAAAAATGAACATCAAAATACACATCATGTTCCATTGGAATCTACTTGCATTGATGTTAAACTGGGTCAGTTACTGTAGAAATATTAGGATTTCTAAGCACCTATCACTGAAATTAGTTTTCAGTACTAGAAAACCAATATGTATTTCAGGTGGTTGAGTATTTCTGAGATTAATCTTGTGAAATGTTGTTAATAAATACACATACAGGAACATGAATTAATTTAAGGAGTGTATAATAAGACACACATATTTCATATTTTGGAAAATCTGGAGAATATATATATATATATATATATATATATATATATATATATATATATACACACACACACACACGCACACACACATTGATATGCAGCAATATATATGCCAATCGAAATTCATCATGAATTATAATTCATCCACATATCCAAAAATATTCATTTTGTTGATCATGGATTTATGTTAATTATGTCTAATGTTTTTCACTAGAAAGCTCACCCACAGGTTGAGTTTTGAGTCCCATCAGTATTTAGGGGGAGTCATCTCTTCTCACAATTTTTATATACCAAAGTCAGTGAGCTCACAAGAATGTACGTGTGATATCAGGTAGGATACTATATATGCATAAAAAGATACATGTGCTGAATAGGCTTCAGAGAAAGGGAGACAGGAATTTTCATATGTGTTAACTTTAAGAACTCATGAAGAAATATTACAAAGAAAAGTTGACTAGATTTATAATACATCCTCTTGATAAAGCAGAAGGCAAATCCAAGTATACACCATGCTTCATATGAAATGCTTGCATTTCTATTCAGTTACGTTTCTTTTTCTCCATAATATTAGCATTAGTAGTCAGAGTCTAGTAGGGTATTGGTTAGTGTCAGGGATTCAGTATTTCAAATGGAAAACAGGAAAATGAATCTAATGTGCATGCAAACATGTGCTACTCAAAATTCTTCCCACTCTCATTCAGAACAAAGCCTTGACACAACCATCGATCCAAGTAAGACACAATTAGAGGAGAGGAGTTAGAAAATCTGTAAATACATATGTGGAATAAAAATTGTTCAGGAGTTCACAACACTGGAGGTGGTAGAACAATTTCCAAAAGTAAGGGAGAGGGTAAACACTCCAGAAACATAGAGCTCTGCTGGCCTAAAGACTTCTTGAGAAACTTCCTCTAAGGTTGGGCACATGAAATATATGTAATTTTCACACGATTTAGCTTGGTTTTGGAGTGACACCATCAAACCTGTGTCTGCATCTATGTGACCTGAAGGACATGGTTCCTTATTTTCTAATGAACATGGCAGAAGTTCTGAATTCTCTTTTTGTAGATAAACTGTGGCCACTGGGAGCTAAGTGTCTTCCCATGTAGTCTGTGAAGCCATTTGGTCATTCTCCATTTTTCCTGGTGTTTCTTGCAGTTGCACTGGCAGTTTGGTATTGGTTTCATGAAATACAAGGAGTACAACTGGGACACAATGCTGGAGGGAGTTCTGTCACGTGTGGTTGGTCAGGGTCTCCAAGAGAATGTACGAACCAGGCTTCTATCCAACAATACTTTCCCCCTTGACTATAGCAACCTGACTCTTAACATTACCCTGAAACCTCTGCATATAACAACATGCCTTTACATATAAGGGTCTGCTGCCTGCACCTTGTCAGTCACAAGGCTTTTGGAAGCCAATGGCAGATCCAGGTGGTCCTACCAAAAATATTTATTCACACACCTACAGTCCACTGCTCTATGTCCACTACTCAGCAGGCTCCAACTTACTGGCATCTCTGTTCTACACCAGTTTCACGAAACCCAGTGAATCAAGGCACTGTCTGGTACACTCATGATCAGCAAAAGGATATCCAAATGTTCTCCAGTGCCACCTGGTCATGGGAATTTCAAAAATTTCAAGGTATTTATGTAGCCATTTTTCAAGGATGAAGTTGGAGTCAAGGTGGGTTTCAATTAATTCAGGAACCATTGAATGGTGAGGAAGCTCATTTCAAAGAAAGCTCTGGAGAACACTCACAGGCAAGCCTTCCCAAAAGGTGGCCAAGTGGTCACATGAAGCCAGGCCCATTGAGGTGTACAATGTGAGTTCCATGTGTCATTAGACTCTCAAGTATGGCTACGAAGTCTTTAAGAATAAAATCATGTGATATCCTGGCTTAGATTCCCTGAGCTCTGTTGGAAGCCATCCTGGGCCTAGATCTCAGTTTCCAAGGGCGATTCTCATGTGTGGCCTCCTAAAATCCCAAGACTATTTATTGCAATACTTCTCTGAGGTCAGTTCCAGAACTCAGTCTCTAAGGGGAATTACACCAGAGTTCAAACCCAGGTGGACCCAGTCATCTCGTCCAACAGCCACACAAATGACCTCAATTAAAACCAAAACACTCCCACATGGCGCTCATGTTCTACCACATAGACACTCATCATGAACTCTGGCTGGAGGTTTCCATGAGGGCACAGACCAAGACAGTGTACAAAATAATCTCCCTTGCCCCTCATTTGCCTAAAGTCAGGGTGGCCTGGACACACTTTCTGCGAACTAAGAGTGAACAAATAGGCCTGACCTTAATACTGCTCCACTTTACCAATTTGAGGCCACTGCCTGTGGGGTTTAGATTCTTTATGTGAATTGGAGTCATGAGAAAACCCAGGCACCTATGGCCTAGCCTCTGTAGGTTTTGAAGTACTCATTTGATGCAAAGCATCCCTATTCTTACTTGATGGAGGTCAAGAACCTTACAGAGGAAGGCGAGAGACTTCATCACAATTACTGCTCTTTTGGCCATTTTGGTTTTCGATGCACACATGGGAACTTTCTTTAGATCCATCAGGTGCTGAAAATCTAAGCCACAGCCTCACACAGGGCGATAGGGCTGATTCAGACACATCCCTTTCAAAGAAATTAAGCAAAGAGCCATAGGTATGCCCATTCTTTTTTATTTGAAAACTCTTTTCTTCAGGCTTCACAAAGGGGTAGCCTGAGTCAAAGACCTTCCTGACATTCAGGTCAAAAGAACAATAGGTAAGCAAAAAGCCCAAAGCAGAGTTTCTCCACTGAGACTCTCCTGGTCACATTGATATCTGAGTTTTCTGAGATGCTCGTCATTCCCTTCAGCTATCCAGTTCATGGCCATGTCACAGAGCTTGGAGGTGGTATATATCTTGGACACAAAACCATTGGCCTATTCTGGAGAGTGGCCAGAATTCAGGAAGAAAACAGGAAAACTTAGGAAGTTATCACTGGTTGCCAACCAATAAGGTAAGCTACAGTCCATTTTAAATGGGGAAGGACGAATGCTGGGAAGCTTTCTAATAGACAGGAGACATCCATTGATGCTTTATCTATTCTAATGTCTACAACCACAGACACACTGGGATACACAGACATAGAAATACTCGCCTTGTCAAACAACTTTCTAGTAACAGTCCACTCCAAACCAAACAAACCGACTTTAGTACCTATTCTCAGAACATGAGACAAAACCACAAACCCACAACCACACCCACAAAGGCACCTTCTTACCCCTAGTAGGTCTGTGACTATCTGGAGTGTCCTCTGATTGGTGGGGCATACAATGTTCCCCCGAAATGGCCTGTCCTAAGATCTGGTCTCCTTGGCCAACACTGTGAAATTGTTAGGAGCCACTGGTGAGCCACTACCTGCTTTCTCAGGTAAAGCCCCACTTTAGAGCTTTCTTGCATTTGGCCTTCCTCACATCTGTAAGTACCAAGAAAGACTGACTCTGTCCTTGGTAAATCCAAAGAAGTGAGACAACTGGGACTGGTACTGGGACTGGCTCTGGGTGCCTGGCTTCCTGGATCCCAAGTTCAGAGAGTTCCATCACCCAGCAAGTGAGGTGAGGTCACTTCCTTCAGGAACTGAATGAGGTCACTTTCTTGGCAACAAATTTATCCAAACTGTTGATTTCAAGGGTCCCATTATATGGAGGCTGCCCCTACTTCCTGTGACACATTCACAATTTAGAATGATATATCAACCATAGTCACCCATGAACAGATCTCCACACAGTCCTGGTTGGGTCCATCTTCTCTACATTAAGAAGAGAAGCTGATTCAGACATAACCCTTTATCCTGACCATGTTGTTTGCCATGGAAGATGACTTTTGCTCACTCAGGTCCTTCATAGCTGCCTATATCTTCTCCAGGGATCATTTTTGCAGGGACCTTTGAGGTTCTCATTAGGTCTAATATCCCCTACATTCCTGTATTGCATGAACAACACTTCCCTGCTCTTTTGTAAAATTAGATTGAGGGAACAGTGTATGGTTATGATTAATAACATGTTCGGTGTGGGTTAGAAATCATTCTGCTATATGAATAATGGTATAAGGAACCTGCGATATGTATAAGAATATATAGGTGAAATGAATGTATGAAAATAGAAATCTAAGTAAGATTTGAAGCCCAGAAAGGCATTGGGGCCTTGATTGGGATAGGCGTTGTTGAATTATGTTTTGCACAGATGTCTCAGATACATCGATATACAATGGCATAGGACCTTGTACCTTGGATGATTGAAAGTAGAAGAGAACATCCAGTCAAAAAGAAATAGTCGGTAGTGAAAGGTTAATAAAATAGGTACTTATCACTTCCTGTTTTTCTGTATGCTTAACAAAACTCTGTTGCAATCTTGTGAAAAATTTGCTAATCTTTTCCTAGAGTGTGCTGTTCCCAAACGCCAAACTGCAGAATGTACTCCCTCACTCGGTGTCACGCAAACCACCCACTCGCCCTTACCCATCAGTAAACTTTCCTCCCTTCCCTCTCCAAGGAAAGTATATAAGCTCTGCTGAAGCTGTGCTTGGGGCTCTCTTCTCTATTCAAGTGAGCTCTGAGGCCCAGCATGCTGGACCCCAAATAAACCCTTTGCTGTTTCATGAGACAGTCTCTTGGTGGTCTCTTCCTCCGACACTCACACGACATTTACATATTGAGGTTCCACAGAGTTCCAGCAGCAGGGGACGAGAGACCCCAACGGGCACCTCTCGGGGCAAGTAAGGGGCCTCTTTCTGGTTTCATGTTTCAGCTTAGGGCTTGGCAAAATCACTGGCGATGAAGAGCCTGAGCTCTCTCCCACAGTGACTGAGAGATGTGTCACAGAGACACAGGCCGCGTCCCTGGGGTACGCCCCAGAGGACTCGGGAAATCAAGGAACAATTGTCTCCTCAACTCAGTGATATTTTCAGTTTCAGTATTTCCAGCCCATCGGATTTTGCCAGCTACTCATTCCTGGTCTCAGTGTTGGAGGTCCATTGCATGTCTTTATTGTCTTGTCTTGTCTGTGTCATGTGTCGTTGCTTTTACTGTTAGTGTACCTTTCATTATGGGACAGAGCACTTCAATGCCTCTGTCCCTGACCCTTGATCACTGGACCAAAATCCGCTTAAGGGCTCAGAATCTTTCTTATTTAGTAAAACGCTGGACCAGGCAGACTCTCTGTTCCTCAGAATGACCCATGTTTGGAGTCGGATGGCCCGTAAAAGGATCTTTCTACTTCCTACTAATTTAAAAAGTCAGAGATATTGTCTTTCAGCCGGGGCCACATAGCCATCCTGATCGACAGCCATATATTTTAACTTGGCATGACCTCTGCAAATCTCCTTCTTCATGGGTGAAGCTTTTCCTTGCACCTGCCCCCCGCTCCTACTCTTTCCCCCATGATCTCTCAAACCCTCTGCTCCTCCCCCTCCTCCACCCTCTGTTCTCCCTGAGTCACAAGATTTGACTCTACTGGAATCTCTTCCCCCTCCTTATCCCCTGCCATCGTCCACTAACCCACAACACCCTCTAAGTGATTCTACTTCTGCTGACTCAGCCTCTCTGCCATTGGAGGAAGCAAAGCCGGCCCAGCACCCTCCAGATAACTCCCTCGTGGCTCACACATCCCCTCCTTCCCGGGAGGAAGCTGGCCCAGCTAAAGGAACTCACATGCGGCAAATGATTGAAACCCTGGAACTCCCATGATGCACCCCTTCTGTCCCCATGGGCCAACGATTGATGATGGCCATGGGAGAAAAATGCAAGCTTACTAGTACTGGCCTTTCTCCTCTTCAGACCTATACAACTTAAAAATTACAATCCCCCATTTTCTGAGGAACCCACCCGGCTCATAGGTCTGGTTGAGTCATTGATGTTTTCCCACCAGCCTACTTGGGATGACTGCCAACAACACCTAAGGACTATCTTCATGACAGAGGAACAAAAGAGAATCCTCCTGCAAGCTAGAAAAAAGTATCCTCAGACCAGATGGGCGACCAACACAACTTCCCAACTTAATCAAAGCCAGCATTCCCTTTAACCGACCCAACTGGGACCCCAACATCTTTGAAGGTAGGGAGAAACTATCCCCTTATTACCGGGCTCTAATAGTGGGTTTCCAAGTGGCTGCTAGGCGACCAACTAATTTTGCCAAGGTAACAGAGATTACTAAGGGCCTGATGAATCTCCCTCTCTATGTTTCTAGAGAGAATTATGGAGACATATAGGAGATATACTCCTTTCGATTCTCAGGGGGAGGATCAAAAGGCATCTGTCATGATGGCCTTTATTGGGCAAGGTGCCCTGGATACTAAAAGAAAGTTACAACGCTTAGATGGATTACAAGATATGACTTTGAGAGATTTAGTCAGAGAAGCCGAGAAGGCATACTATAAGAGAGAAACTGAGGAAGAGAAGGGAGCAAGGGGAGGATAAAAGAAACAAAGACAGACTAAGGCATTGACTAAGGTCCTGGTCACAACAAAAAATAGGCCAGAAATTAAGAAACAGGGAGACAGGAAGGGATACCTGGGCCCAGGCCAGAGACCACCCCTGGCCTCAGATCAATGTGATTACTGTAAAGAAAAAGGACACTGGGCCAAAGAGTGCCCCAGAAATAGACAGCCACACCAGCCAGGCATTCTGACTCTGGAGGATGACTACGAAAGTAGGGGCTACGATCCCCTCGCTGAGTTAAGCGTAACTTGAAGTGGAGGGGACCCCAGTAAACTTTGAAGTGAATACAGGGGCAATATACTCAGCCCTCAAGGCCACATTTGGCCCTCTATTAAATAAAAAGTCTCTAGTTCAAGGGGCTAACGGCAGTAAATATTGGGCATAGACAACTAAGAGTACCATGGACCTGGGGAAAGGAAAAAATCCATCACTCCTTCCTAGTAATCCCAGAATGCCCAGCCCCATTGATGGGCAGAGATCTGCTCACCATGGTCCACGCCAAAATAACCTTTAACCCTGAAAGCCCCCAAGTGGAATTTCTAAATCCTTCAGTAAAAATTCCTATAGTCATGGCTCCAACTATGTCAGTAGAAACTGTACATCAACTCACTCGCTTTGGTTCAAAGAAACTGCAGGAATTCCTGAAGGATCAAGAACAGAGTTTTAAACTAACTGACTCACAGGAAAAGGAAATAACAGAATGGTTAACAAAAGTCTGTCAGTTCCATCAATTGGTTAATGCTTACCCTTACAAGCTTCCTTCAGGAAAGCGCCTATGAGGAACCAGACCAGGACAATTTTGGGAAGTGGATTTTACTGAAATTAAGCCAGCAAGGTATGGACTTAAATATCTCCTAGTCTTTGTAGATACATTTTCAGGATGGATTGAAGCAGTCCCCACAAAAAAAAAAAAGAAAGAAAGAAAGAAACAGCAAAAACGATGGCCAAGAATATCCTAGAAGATATTTTTCCAAGATACGGCCTGCGTAAGGTAATAGGGTCTGATAATGGACTGGTGTTCATGGACCCGGTAAGTCAAGGGTTAGCCAGGACCCTGAGGATTAATTGGAAGTTACATTGTGCTTATCGACCCCAGAGTTCAGGACAGGTAGAAAGAGTGAATAGAACCATTAAACAGACCTTAACGAAATTAAGCTTAGAGACCAGCATAAAAGATTGGACTATGCTCCTGCCTTCTGCAATGTTGCATGCAAGAAATACTCCCTCTGTTTCTTTGTGTAATCACACCCCCTTTGAAATTCTCTATTGTGCACCTCCTCCCGTAAGGGACCTAACCCCACTCTAAGACCTAACGATCCCTTCCACACCCCCTTGCTTGAGAGACTTAAAGCTCTTGAAAGAACTAAGAAATACCTGTGAAAACAGCTGGCCACTGCCTACCAACCTGGGGAGGAGGGGATTCCACATCGATATCAAGTAACAGACTTCATCGACGTAAGACGACATCAGGTGTCATCCGTGGAACCCCGCTGGAAAGGACCATAGCAGGTGCTACTTATAACACCTACAGTAGTAATGGTAGACGGAATCACTTCCTGGATCCATGCCTGTCATCTTAAGCCTGTGCCCTGTCCAGACTCTGGCTAGAAACTGAAAAAGACTGGTAACCCTTTAAAATTGCGTATTCGCCATGTGGATAAGGCTCTATACTCTCCCATTTACCACCAGTAGTCCTAACCCTCATCAGTCCGTTCAGCAGAGATGGGTGATCACAAATCCTACTGGAAAATAAGTATAATATATCTCGCATACAGCCCCCTTAGGATCTGGTGGCCATCTCTCCATACAGACATTTGTCAGCTGGCTATAGCTCTTTCGTATTGGTATATCCCTGATGAAGAGGATCCCACTAAAATTCCATTAAATGCCTTCTGTACCATAGATAATGGAAACAAACCTTATGGATATAGGGACACGTGAGCCAGATGCAGGTTGGCTAGCCTAGATTGCTATGTTTGCCCAGCAGACTATCAAAGCCACAAACAGTCACGGCTGTGTGGGGGAAAAGCTGACTTCTTCTATATGTCATGGGAATGTGAGCATACAGGGGCTGCCTGATGGAACCCAAACTCCTCATCAAATTCAGTACAGAGCATTGGCCATACTACCAATTAGATAACCAAAACCGATGGCCCCCAGAGGGGTCTCCAGATCCTCAAATTCTGCGTGAACTTTTTAACTTCTGCAAGTGCTCAAAAGGGTGAAAGGCGATTCCCCTATGTGGAAGCCTTTTCCCTCCTTCACTCACATCCTGAACTATGCTTCTCCAAAAGATCCTCACCCTCAGCCTTCTGCTCCAGACTCTCTGCTGTCATTCCCACCTCAGCAAACTGATTGCTCCCCTCCAATTACTAGATGAAAAGCCCAAACCTCCGCCGGTTCTCAGACCACTGCCCCCTTGCTGAGGTAGCAGGTACTGAGGTACCCCTTCACCCACTCATTCCTCTCTTCTCCTGTCAGTGCCACACCGGGTCCCACCAGGTCCTCTTACCAGCTAACCAAAAGCTCAAACCAGCTGAGGAGAGCCCTCAGACCCTTATCCAAGATGTAATAAAAATGGCCTTTAATGTTGCTTTGTCAATACTGAAAACAGGTTTCTAAGTTTTTGAAAGTCCCTCACAGGATTTTGGGATACTCACTCCCGTCTTCCCCTCTACTCTACCTGTTCTACTGCTCACGTTTTTGTTGCCTGGAAAATCCCAAACCCGTTTCCCATTATTCTTTTACATCTCTCCTTCCTCATTCTCAGATCCTCGGAGGTGCTCTCAGCCCCACCTTCCCCGTCTTCCCCCGCTGTACCAGGCCCACCGAAAAGTCTTAACTCACCTTCTCCAGAAGTCTTCACCATGGCTGACTTTAAAACTTTCAGCAAAAGAGTCCCTATAAAAGAGTTCAATGTAGATAAATTTTCTTTATTCGTGTTGCCCTGTTCTACTTGGCCACTGCCTAAAAAACTCAGCACTTCTCAGCTAGACACCCCCTTACTAGTTTTTCACAAAATATGAGAAAAAGGCCTCTGGCCTTGAGGTGGGGCTTCACAGAAATGGCTACATTTCTACAATAAAGAAGTTAAAATTGGGCTCCATTGTAACAGCTGGCAGGGGGAAAAAAGAAAGGGAAGAAAAATCTCTCCCTCTCCCAGGTGTCCTTGATAAGTTAACTTGCCCAGAACAGAGGAAAAAAAAGAAACAAAAACTGCTTTTTGTGATCTTCTGCAGACTGTGAACTTCTGAGCCCCTTCCCTTATATGTTGGGTACAAAATTCTGAAACTATCTAAACTTGGGGTTCAGGGGATTAATTGATTACAACAGAAGCAGTGCCCTCTGAATCCATTTGCAACCAAATAGGACTGTTTCCCTGTCTTCCATGCTATCTTAGGTGCCTTGCCTTGTCCTTCCCTACAACAGTATAATTCTATATACTTAAACATTGTTTATGTTTTCATGAAATGGTTAACCGATGTGATTAATTGAAGTTGTTTCACAGAGTGCACTGTCATGACGCAGGTTCATTTAAAGATCATATAGGGGGGCATACAACCTGGTTAAGCTGAAAACATATATCCTCACTTTAGCCATATATTAGGAATAGGGGTTTCTGCAGTGGTGGGTACAGGAACAACTGCCCTGGTCCATGGGACACAACAAGTGACCCAATTAGAAGCAGCAATAGACCAATAAATAAAGATATTAGAAACCTCCATCACAGCTTTGCAGGAATCTTTTACCTCTCTACCTGAAGTTGTTTTAGAGAACAGTCGAGGGTTGGATCTCCTCTTCATGAGAGAAGAGGGCCTTTGTGCTGCATTAAGGGAAGAATGTTGCTTTTATGCCGACCATACGGGAGTTGTAAAAAAAAAAAAAAAATCTATGAGTAAATTAAAAAGACGCCTTGAAGAGCATCAACGAGAGAGAGAGAGGCCCAAAAGGGTGGTTTGAGTCTTTGTTCACACAGTCTCCCTGGTCAACTATGCTTTTATCAACCCTGGCCAATCCAAGAATCCTTATATTATTGCTCACTATAAAACCCTGTTTGCTCAACCGTGTAATTTCTTTTCTCCAAGCTCAAATTGGTCAAGTTAAACATATGGCAATACCCCACTAGCAGACATAGAATTTAAACCTCCCTATGATCACTATTATGATTAAAAGGATCCAGAAGAAGAAGTGGGGAATGAAAGGTTAATAAAATAGGTACTTGTCACTTCCTGTTTTTCTGTATGCTTAGAAAAACACTGTTGAAATATTGACAACTGTTTTCTAATCTTGTTCCCAGAATGTGCTGTCCCCAATTGCCAAATTGCAGAATGTACTCCCTCACCCGGTTGCTCGCAGACCGACCACTCGCCCTGACCCATCAATAAACTTCTCTCCCTGCAGCCTCCAAGGAAAGTATAAAAGATCAGCTTAAGCTGTTCTCAGGGCTCTCTGATCTATTCAAGGGAGCTTTGAGCCCCAGTATGCTGGACCGCCAATAAACCCTTAGCTGTTGCATAGTACAGTCTTTTGGTGGTCTCTTCCTCTTACGCTTGCCGGAATATTATTGGATGATTGAATGTAGAAGAGAACATCCTGTCAAAAAGGGATAGTCGGTAGGATTAGGAAGATAGTGGGTAGGCTTAGGAAGACGAGTGAGTATAGGATTTGGAACAAAAGTTCTTTAGCAATAGGGTTTCAGTTAGAGAGTGAAGTTAAATGTTAGCACAAGTGAAGAGTAAGTCACAATGATGAACTGGGGAAAATATGTAGGAAAGCAGATATCAATAGAGACATTATGAAATCAAGCAAAGTATAAAGTGAGTCATAGGATTAGACATTTTCAAGAGGGTTGAGGTTGAACACATAATCTTAGGAAGAAACAAATATGTAGTCACCAATAGGATTGACATTTGAGAGCATTAGGAAACCTGGACATGGATGTTTTAAGTAATCCATGTTCACTTTCCATTTAGACTTTGGTACAATCATAAGCCTGACATTTGCATTTTGTGTCCAAATATTACTGTGATTAAATGTATATATAGATCAGGTGACATGAGTATTTCTTCCATCATTTCTGGGAGCAATACTTTGAAGACGTATAATTCATATTGGGGAATCAAAGAGGTTTACCTTGAGTCTATGAATATAGAGATAATGCATGAATAGACATTACTGTGAATAAATAATATAACTGGTTCCACTTTAAATAATGGCTTAAATTGATATCTGAAAACCTGTGTGAAATTTTATATTGATATACAATCATTTATTTCAACCAGTTATACAACTAATGGTAATATTAGGGTTATGGTTTATCATGAAGCTGTGTGAGTTTTGCTAAAAAAGTGATTATGGTAATCAAAAATAATGTGTGTGGAAAGAAGTCTCATGAAAAGTCAAGCCAAGAAATATGGAGGAATACATGTGTTCTGAAGCAGGAAGTGATTGAAAGTCAAACAAATGCTTAAAAATTTGCTAACTAGTGGATGAAATGTATATATATCCTATGATGTGCATAAACTGAAGAAATACTAATGTACCAGTGTTGAATAAAAATGAACGTCAAACTACACATCATGTCCCATAGGAATCTACTTGAATTGATGTTAAACTGGGTCAGTTACTGTAGAAATATTAGGATTTGTATGCACCATTCACTGAAGTTAGTTTTCAGTACTAGGAAACAAATATATATGTCAGGTGGATGAATATTTCTGAGAATAATCTGATGAAAAGTTGATTATAAATCCAAATATATGAATATGAATGAATTTAGAGAGTGTATAATAAGAAACATTTTTCATATTTTGAAAAATCTTGAGAATATATATATATCTATCTATCTATCTATCTATCTATATATATATATATATATACATATATATAGATATATATATATATATACACACACACATATACACAAACACACACACAGAGAGACATTGAAAATAGCAATATATATTGCAATGGAAATTCACCATGAAATATATATCATCCACAGATTCAAAAATATTCATTTCTCTAAACATGGACTTATGCATAATGTTGTTCAACTACGAAGCTGACCAATAGGTTGAATTTTCAGTTCCAACAGCGTTTAGGAGGAGTAGTCTCTTCTCACAATTTGTATCTGCCACCTAACAAAAATGTACGTGTTATAACAGGTAGGATTCTATATGTGCATATAAAAAAACATGTGCTGAATAGGCTACAGAGAATGGAGACAGGAATTTGTTGAGAGCCACAGCTGAAGGTGCCCTAGCAAGCTTCCAACTGCCAGAAAAATTCCAGCTGCCTGCTGATTATTGGCTCACAGAGGCCCCAGCAACATCTAGCTGATTGGCTACTCTGTGGTGATGCTCATTGGGCTGTTTCCCTGCCCTTTCAGACCATGGAGCTGCTCATTGGGGGACTTTTTTGGCTCCACCCACGATGACCCAGCAAATCGACCTGAAGCGCAGGTGGTTTGTGGGAGGTGGAGAGGTTTGTGGGTGTGAGAGAGACTTTACAAGGAAGCCAGTTGTGGCAGTTAGCCTCTGGGAGTTTTTCCTGAGGAGCTGTTTTGTTTGGCGTGTGTGGTTCTAAAAATAAAGTTTGTTTCTTTTGACAAGTGGCTGCTGAATCGTGCCTAGCCAGACTGCAGCATTTGGTTGCTCGAACGGGGATTGACTGAGGGTAAGTGATAAGGTAAACTGCTCGACCCTGAGAGCAGGGCGAGAGGATGGGTAGCCATTTTAGGATTCCTCTTTTGTTTTGCTTCACGTTTATTTTAAGTTGCCTGTCCCTGGAGATGAGTTAAACGAAAGAAAAACCACTCAAATCTGAGGAAAAACTATTTATGTCTGAGGAAAAGATTGGGATAAAGGTCGGATGCACAAGTCAGGAGGATAGAAAGGCCATAATGACTTTTTGTTGTTCACTTTTTATTTCATTCTGTCTCGTTTTTTTTTTTTTTTTTTTCTTTTTTTTTTTTTTCTTTTTTGCGTTATCTTGTTGGGTTTCATTAAAGTAGAAATACGGGATCAGAAATTAGTAAAAAACAAACTGAAATAGTTTTAAGGAAATTGTTACATGAAGGAGGCATCTCACTAAAATCAGGGACAGTCAGGGAATACGTTGATACAATATAAAAATGTAGCCCATGGCTTTTAAAGTAAGAGTTATTAAATTTACCACAATGGAACCATCATGGTGAAGATTTAAAAAGAATAGAAAAGAACAGTCCAGGGACTCTGCCAGTTGGCACATTGCCATTGTGGTCTTTCATATCTGTTTTGCTTAGTCCAAAGCCTTCAGTTCAGACAAAGATAGAGGAACAAAGCTTAGAGCAGAAAAAGCCATCAGGGGAAAAGTTACAAAAGGACGCTGCTACTAACAACCTTCTATCATCAGAGGGTGTAAGTGTGCAACCAACAGTGCCACCTCTAAAGGAGACTGTTACTAACACCTTTCTATTCTGTAATTAATTTATTTTCCAATAGTCAGTATATATTTAATGCTATAGTATCCCTTGAAGGTGCTGGTAGGATTTCCCCTTCAGTACTGTTTTCTCTTTGCTTTCCAATATACAAAGTCTAATCTGGGACAGAAAAGATCCATTCTTTATAAGACGTATCTGGGCACATACAGGATTGCCTGGAGCCCTTAGTTTGGGCAATGATTTAGCAGATAAAACTACACATGACATATATTCAGATTTTCTCTACACTAGAAGAAGCTACAAATTTTCAAAAAAGTTCCATGTCAATGCTAATACTTTACAAAAGCGTTTTGAAATAACTAAGGAACAAGCTAGACAAATAATAAAACAATGTCAAAATTGTGTGACCATTTTACCACAAGTTAATCCTGAAGTCAATCCGAGAGGATTGATACCTAACCATATTTGGCAGATGGACGTCACACACTTGCCAGAATTTGGAAAATTAAAATATTTGCATGTTACAGTTGACACTTCTTCTGGATTTTTGATGGGCTCCCTTCATGCCGGAGAAAAAAATAAAGATGTTATAGCTCATTGCTTAAAAAATTTTGCCACTGTGGGCGTTCCAAAACAGTTAAAAACAGATAATGCCCCTGGTTATTCTTCTACCTCTTTTAAACAATTTTGCTCACCATTTGGCATAACTCATATAACAGGAATCACATACAATCCACAGGGAAAAGGCATAGTTGAAAGAGCACATCAAACTATTAAAATGTACTTATTAAAGCAAAAAGACAGAATTGGGAAGGGGTATATATTTCCCAAAGATAAACTTAAAATAACCATTTTTACTCTAAACTTTTTACATTTGGATTCATGAGGACTTAGTGCTGCAGAAAGGCATATTTGTCCAAAAAATGTGCATAAGCTCAACTTACTTCGGAAGGCTATTCTAACAGGACAATGGAAAGGTCCTGACCCAGTAATTGTGTGGAGTCCAGGGTCTGTTTGTGTGTTTCCACAGGAAGAACAGCAGCCGATTTGGATTCCAGAGAGATTAACTAAAGTCCTGACCAAGTGATAGTCTGGAGTCGAGGGTCTGTTTGTGTGTTTCCACAGGAAGAACAGCACCGATTTGGATTCCAGAGAGATTAACTAAACTGATTTGTATAGACCAAAAAGAAGATGATTTGGCTCAAATCCATAACAGCTGGTATCCAAAACTCCAGTCTGGCTATCCTTACATCTGCGACAGAACCAGGATGCTTTTTTCAATATCAATTTTATTATTGCCCTTTCCCACAACATGAAGTTCTATTTTGTGTTTTTGAGCTAATGCAGACCTAGGTTACTGTTTTGCTGATCATTTCTATTTTTTGACTATAATTTTTTAAACATTCCAATGGTGATTTCACCTGTAAAAAGTTATAAGGCCTTTACTATTATGTAATGTGTTGTATGTATTATATTATGTTTGCACACTTGTGTTTTGTGTCATATGTTTGAATGTACATATGTCCATACATCATATATGATGTGCGCTCATGAAAAAATGGATCCAAATATTTTTTTTTTTATTCACGTGTTTTAAATGTTTTAATTTAAATTGGGTAAACATCTGTTGAGGACTGTTTTAATATGTGAACAAAAAAGGACGTTAACAGAACTGTATGTTTACTTTCACCTTTCCTTTTCATTATATTGAATAATTCTCTTCAAGATAATGTAAATTGTTAAGAAAATGTTTTTTTTAGTACCTTTTAGAATGATACATAATTTTTTTTAGCCATTATTGCCAGAATTCCTATCTTCATCCCAGTGTCGGTGAAGACAAAGATAAAACCAATCTACAGATTGTGCAATAGCCATCACTGAACTGTTTGCAGAACTTGCCTGGACTATGTATCACTTGTGTGCATTTTGAACTATCTGTTGGTGCAGCGACTTGTGGTAATGTTGGGTATTTATGCTTATGCTGTCATTGGTGGTACAATTTTTTCAAAAGGAGCCATCAACTGGCTTGGTGTATCTTCCCTTTTCTCACTTTATAGAGGTCAGGAACCTTACAGAGGAAGGCGAAAGACTTCATCCGCAATGACTGCTCTTTTGGCCATTTTGGTTTTGGATGCACACATGGGATCTTTCTTTAGATCCATCAGGTGCTGAGAATATTATCAACAGCCTCACAAAGGGCTAAGACACTGATTCAGACACATCCCTTTCCAAAGCAATTAAGCAAAGAGCCACAGGTGATGCCGATTCATTTCCATTTGAAAACTGTTTTCTTCAGGTTTCACAAAGGGGTGTCCTGAGGCAAAGAACATCCTGACATTCAGGGAAACAGAACAACAGTTAAGGAAAAGGCCCAAAGTAGGATTTCTCCACTGAGACTTTACATTTCAAACTGATATCTGAGTTTTCTGTGATGTTTGCCATCCCCTTCAGCTATCCATTACATGGCCATGTCACAGAGCTTGGAGGTGGTACATATCTTGGACACAAAACCATGAGCCTCTTCTGGAGAGTGGCCAGAATTCAGGAAGAAAACGACAACTTAGGAAATTAGCAGGTGTTGCCCATTGATAAGGCAAGCCACAGTCCATTCATAAATTGTGCAGGATGAATGCTGGGAAGCTTTCTACTAGACAGGATACATCCATTGAATCATTCTCTTTTCTAAAGTCTACAACCACGGACACATTGGGATACACAGACATAGAAACACTCACCTTGTGAAATGACTTATTAAAAACATTTCACTCCAAACCAAACAAACCACCTTTCCTACATATTCTCAGAACATGAGACAAACCAAAAACCCACACCCACACCCACAAAGGCACCTCCTTCCCCAAAATGGGTCTGTGACTATCCGAAGTGTTCTCTGACTGGTGGACCACACTGTGTTCCCCTGAAATGGCCTGTCCTGTATCAGATTAGGTCTCCTTGGCCAACTCTGTGAAGTTGTCAGTAGCCAGAGGTGAGCTCCTACCTACTTGCTCAGGAAAGGCCCCTCTTCAGAGCTCTCCTGGTATTTGGCCTTTCTCACATCAGTAGGAATCAAGAAAGAATGACTCTGTCTTTGGAAAATCCAAACAATTGAGAACACTGGGACTGGGACTGGGACTGGCTCTGGGTTCCTGGCTTCCTAGATACCAAGTTCAGAGAGTTCCATCACCAAGGAATTGACTTTAGTCACTTCCTTTAGGAACTGAATGAGTTCACCGCCTTGGCAACCACTTTGACCTAACATTTTATTCCAAAAGTCCCATGAGATGGAGGCTGGCTCTGCTTCCTCTGACACTTTCACAAGTTTGAATGGTATGTCAACCATAGGCACCCAGGAACAGCTCTCCACACAGGCCTGGTTTGGTCCATCTTCTCTACATTAAGAAAAGAGAGGCTGATTCAGACATATCCCTTCATCCTGACCAGGTTGTTTGCCATGTAAGATGACGTTTGCTCTCTCAGGTCTTTCACAGCTGCCTACAACTTATCCAGGGATCATTTCTGTATGGACATTCGAGGTTCTCAACTGGTGGAAGATCACCTACATTCCTGTATTGAAATACCAACTCCATCCCTGCTCTTCTAAAAAGTTAGATTGAGGGAAGAGTGTATGATTAGGGTTAATAACAGGTTCAATTTTGGTTAGGAATCATTCTGAGGGTTGAATAATGGTATTGGGAACCTGCGATATTTACAAGAATATATAGGGGATATATAAGTATGAAAACAGAAATCTTGGTAAGATTTGAAGCCCAGAAGGGCATTGGGCACTTGATTTACGTTCTGAACAGATGTCTCAGATAAATCGATATACAATGGCATAGAACCATGTACCATGGATGATTGAATGTAGAAGAGAACATGCAGTCAAAAAGGAATAGTCGGTAGGATCAGGAGATAGTCATTAGTTTTAGGAAGAAGAGTGAGTATAGGATTTGGAACAAAATTCTTTAGCAATAGGGTTTCGGTTAGAGAGTAAATGTAAATGTCAGCATATGTGAAGTGTCAGTCACGATGATGAACTGGGCAAAATATGTAGGAAAGCTGATATTAATAAAGACTTTAGGAAATCAGGCAAAGTATAAAGTGAGTCACAAGATTAGACATTTTTAACAGGGCTGAGTTTGAATATATAATCTTAGGAAGAAAAAAATATGTAGTCACCAGTAGAATTGAAATTTGAGAGCATTAGGAAACCTGGACATCGATGTTTTCAGTAATCCATGTTCACTTTCCATTTAGACTTTGGTACATCATAAGTGTCATCTTTGTGTTTAGTCTCCAGAATATTACTGTGATAAAATGTATATGTAGATCAGGTGATACGAGTATTTCTTCCACCATTTCTGGGAGCAACATTTTGAAGAAGTATGAATTAGAATTGGGGGGAAAAAAAGAGGTGTATTCTGTTTCTATGAATATAGAGATAATGCATGAAGAGACCATATGGTGAATAAATAATATAACTGGTGCCACATTAAATAATGGATTGAATTGATATCTGAAAATATATAAGAATTCTTATATTGATATAAAATCATTCATTACAACCAGTTATACATCTAATGGTAATAATAGGGTTATGTTTTTTATGAAGAGTGTGTGAGTTTTGCTTCAAAAGTGATTATGGAAAACGAAAATAATGTGTTTGGAAAGAAGTCTCATAAAAAGTCCAGTCAGGAAACATGGAGAAATACATGTGTTCTGAAACAGGAAGTGATTGAAAGTGAAACAAATGCCTATTAATTTGCTAACAAGTGTGTGAAATATATATCCCATGATGTGAATAAACTGAAGAAATAGTAATGTACCAGTGATGAATATAAATGAACATCAAAATACACATCATGTCCCATAGGAATCTACTCGCATTGATTTTAAGATGGGTAAGTTACTGTAGAAATATTAGGATTTGTGTGCACCATTCACTGAATTTAGTTTTCAGTACTAGGAAACAAATATGTATTTCAGGTGGATGAATATTTCTGAGAATAATCTTGTGAAAAGTTGATTAGAAATCCACATAGATGAACATGAATGAATTTAGGCAGTGCATAATAAGATGCAAATATTTCATATTTTGAAAATTTTGGAGAATATATATATATATATATATATATATATATATATATATATATATACACAAAACCCACATAGAGAAATTAAATAGTAGAAATATATATGACAATCAAAATTCATTGTGAAATATATATGCTCCACAGATTCAAAAATATTCATTTTACTGAACATAGATTTATATATAATGTTGTTCAACCAGGAAGCTCACCCATAAGTTGAATTTTCAGTTCCAACAGTGTTTATGAGGAGTGATCTATTCTCACAATTTGTATCTTCCAAGTCAGATACCTCACAAAAATGTACATGTGATACCAGTTAGGATTCTATATGTGCTTATAAAAATACATGTGCTGAATAGGCTACAGAGAAAGGGAGACAGGAATTCACATATTTGTTAACTTTAAAATCACATGGAGAACTATTTCAACAAAAAGTTGACTACATTTATAACTCCTGACCTATATAATGCAAAAAGCAGGTCCAAAAATACACCAGGCCTCCTCTGAACTGCTTGTATTTCTATTCTGTTTGGGTTATTTTTCTCCATCATATTAGGATTAGTAGTGAGAGTCTAGTAGGGTATAGGTTAGTGTCAGGGATTCAGTATTTCGAATGGAAATTTGGAAAATGAATCCAAAGTGTATGCAAATATGTGCTACACAAAAATCTTCCCACTTTCATCCAGAACAATGCCTTGACAATACCTTCGCCCCAAGTAAGACACAATTAGAGGAAAAGAGTTAGAAAATCTGTGAATACATAAGTGGAATGGAAAATTCTCATGAGTTTACAACCTTGGAGGTGGTAGAGGAGTTTCCAAAAGTAAGGGATAGTGTAAACACTCAACAAACGTGGAGCTCTGCTGGCCTAAAGACTTCTTGAGAAACTGCTTCTGTGGTTGGGCACTTGAAATATATTTTGTTGTAAGGAGCTTTAGCTTCCTTTCTAGTGAGTCCATCAAAGATGGGTCTTCATCTATGTGTCACCTAGAGGACATGGTTTCTGATTTTCCAATGAATATGAGGCAAGAGTGCTGAATTCTCTCTTTGGAGTTCAATTGTGGCAACAGGGGGCTAAGTGGTCTCCACTCTGTGAACTGTGAAGCCATTTGGAATTCCTCCAATTTTTGTGGTGTTTATTGCTGCTGCACTGGATGTTTGGTATGTGCTTCACGAAATACAAGGAATCAACAAGGACACAGTGCTGTAGGGAGGTCTGTCATGTGTGGTGGGACAGAGTCTGCAGAAGAAAGCACCCACCAGGCTTCAATCTCACATAGCTTGCCCCCTTGAGCATAGCAACCGGATTCTGAATATTGCCCTGAAACCTCTGCATATAACAAGATGCCTTTACATATAAGGGTCTGCTGGCTGCACCATGTCAGTCACAAGCCATTTGGAATCCAATGGCAGATCCCCATGGCCCCACCAGAGATGTTTTATCACACACCTGCACACCACTGCTCTAGGCCCACTAGTCAGCAGGCTCCAACTTTCTGGCATCTCTGTTCTACACCATATCATGAAACCCAGTCTATCAAGGCACTGTCTGGTACACTCATGATCAGCAACAGGACATCCAAATGTTCTCCAGTGCCACCTGTTCATGGGAATTTCAAAAATTTCATGGTATTTATCTAGCCATTTTTCAAGGATGTAGTTGGAGGCACTGTGGGTTTCAATTCATTCTGGAACCATTAAATGTGAGAAAGTTCATTTCAAAGAAAGCTCTGGAGAGGTATCACAGGCAAGGCTTCCCAATGAGTGGCCAAAATGTCACATGAAGGCAGGGGCTTTGAGGTCTACAAGGTGAGGTCCATGTGTGTTTTGCCTCTCAAGTACAGATTCCAAGTTTTTCAGAATTAAATCATGTGATATCCTGGCTCATATTCCCAGTGCTCTGTGGAAAGCCACTCTGGCCCTAGAAAAGTTTGCAAGGGCAACTCTTATGTGTGGCCTCCTAAGATCAAACACAATTCATGGCAATACTTCTCTGAGTTCAGTTCCAGAGTTCAGTCTCTTAGAGGAATCACACCAGAGTTCAAGACCAGGTGGACCAAATCATCACTTCTAACTGCCACACAAATGACCACAATTAAAACCAAAACACTCCCACGTATCCCTCATCTTCGTCCATATAGGCACTCATCATAAACTCTGGCTGGTGTTTTCCATGAGTTGTGCATCTCAGGAAAGTGTCGAAAATAAGCTCCCTTGCCGCTCATTTGCCTAAAGTCAGGGTGGCCTTGACACCCTTCGTGTGAACCAGGAGTGATCAAATTGGCCTGCCATTAATACTGATCTGCTTCTCCAATTTGAGGCCTACTGACGGTCAGGTATAGATTCTTCATGTAATTTGAAGTCATGAGAAAACCCAAGCACTTCTGCTGGGCTTTTAAGAACTCATTTGACCCAAAGGATCCCTATTCTCATTTGATGGAATTCAGGAACCTAACAGAGGAAGGCAAGAGACTTCACCCACAATGACTGCACTTTTTGCCATTTTGGTTTTGGATGCATACATGGGATCTTTATTTAGATCAATCAGGTGCTGAGAATCTAAGCCACAGCCTCACAAAGGGCCAAGAGGCTGATTCAGACACATCTCTTCCCAAAGCAATTAAGCAAAGAGCCACAGGTGATGCTCATTCATTTCCATTTAAAAACATTTTTATTCAGACTTCAGAAAGGGGTGGCCTGAGGCAAAGACCTTCCTAACATTCAGGGCAACAGAACAATAGGTAAGCAAATGGCCCAAAGCAGGGTTTCTCCACTGAGACTTTCCTGGTCACACTGATATCTAAGTTTTCTGAGATGCTCGCTATTCTCTTCAGCTATCCAGTACATGGCCATGTGACAGATTATTTAGGTGGTACATATCTTGAACAAAATACCATGAGCCTATTCTTTAGTGGGGCCAGAATTCAGGAAGAAAACAGAAACTTAGGAGGATAGCAGGTGTTGCACATCAATAAGCCTGCCACACTCTTTTCATAAATTAGGCAGGATGAATGCTGGAAAGCTGCCTACTAGACAGGAAACATCCATTGATGCATTCTCTTTTTTAATGTCTACATCCACAGACACAGTGTGATACACAGACATAGAAACACTCACTTTGTCAAACGACATTCTAGAAACAGTCCAGTCCAAACCAAACAAACCGCTTTTTCTACCTGTTCTCAGAACATGAGACAAAACCACAAACTCACACGCACACCCACAAAGGCACCTCATTCCCCCAAGTAGGTCTGTGACTATATGGAATGTCCTCTGACGGCGGGCCATACTATCTTTCTCTGAAATTGCCTGTCCTGTCTCAGATCTGGTCCTTTGGCCAACTCTCTGAGGTTGTCAGTAGCCAGTGGTGAGCGACTACCTGCTTTTTAAGCACAGGACCATCTTCAGAGCTTTCCGGGCATTTGCCCATCCTCAAATCAGTAGATACCAAGAATTACTGACCCTGTCCTTGGTAAATCCAAACAAGTGAGCCCACTGGGAGTGGGACTGGGAATGGCTCAGGGTGCCTGCTTCCTGGATCCCAAGTTCAGAGAGTTCCATCACCAAGAAAGTTAGGTAGGTCAATTCCTTCAGGAACTGAATGAGGTCACTGCATTGACAAACACTTTGTCCTAACAGTTGCTTCCAAGAGTCCCATGAGATAGAGGCTGCCCCTAGTTCCTGTGACACTTTCACAAGTTAGAATTGCATATCAACCATAGGCACCCGGGAATAGCTCTCCACACATGTCTCATTTGGTTCATCTTCTCTACATTAAGAATAGAGAGGCAGATTCAGACACATCCCTTCATCCTGACCAGGGTTTTTGCCATGGAAGATGATTTTGCTCTCTTAGGTCCTTCATAGCTGCCTACATCTTATCCAGGGATAATTTTTGCATGAACCTTTGAGGTTCTCAGCAGGTGGAAGATCCCCTATATTCCTGTATTGTAAGACCAACTCTGTCCCTGCTCTTTTATAAAGTTATATTGAGGGAACAGTTTATGATTAGGGTTAATAACAGGTTTGATTTGGGTTAGGTATCATTCTGCGAGATGAATAATGGTATTGGGAACCTGCGATATTTACAACAATATACAGGTGAAATAAGTTTGAAAACAGAAATCTAGGTAAGATTTGAAGCCCATTAAGGCATTACGCCCTTGAGTTGGTTATATAGATTTGAATTATATTCTGCACAGACATCTCAGATAAATCGAGATACAATGGCATAGAACCTTGTACTTTGGATGATTGAATGTCCAAGAGAACATCCAGTCAAAAAGGGATAGTCGGTATGATTAGGAAGATAGTTGGTAGGTTTAGAAAGAAGAGTGAGTATAGAAGTGGGACCGAAAGTTCTTTAGAATTAGAGTTTTGGGTAGAGGGTGAATGTAAATGTCAGCATATGTGAAGAGTCAGTCAAAATAATGAACTGGAATAAAACGTAGATAAGAAGATATCAATAGAGACATATGTAAATCAGGCAAAGTATAAAGTGAGTGATAGGATTAGAAATTTTGAACAGGATTGAGGTTGAATATATAGTCTTAGGAAGAAACAAATATGTAGTCACCAATAGGATTGACATTTGAGAGCATTAGGCAACCTGGACATGGATGTTTTTAGTAATCCATGCTCACTCTCCATTTAGGCCTTGGTAAAATCATAAGTGTGACCCCTGCTTTTTGTGTCCAGAATATTACTGTGAAAAAATGCATATGTAGATCAGGTGACATGAGTATTTCTACCACCAATTCTGGGAGCAACATTTTGAAGATGAATAAATTAGTATTGCGGTTACAAATAGATGTACCCTGTGTCTATGAAAATAGAGATAATGCATGGATAGACCATACTGTGAATTAATAATATAACTGGTTCCAACTTTAAATAATGGATTGATTTGATATCTGAAAATATACAGGAAATCTTATATTGATATACAATCATTCATTCCAACCAATTATTCATCTAATGGTAATATTAGGGTTATGGTTTATCATGAAGAGTGTGTGAGTTTTGTTTCAAAATGATTATGGAATTCGAAAATAATGTGTTTGAAAAGAAGTCTCATGAAAAGACCAGTCAAGAAACCTGGAGAAATACATGTGTTGTGAAGCAGGAAATGATTTGAAGTGAATCAAATGCCTACAAATTTGTGAACCTGTGTATGAAATATGTATTTTATGATGTTCATAAACTGAAGAAGTAGCAATTTACTAGTGTTGAATAAAATGAACTTCAAAATACACATCATGTCCCATAGGAATCTACTTGCATTGAATTAAACTGCGTCAGTTACTGTAGAAATATTAGGATTGTATGCACCATTCATTGAAGTTAGTTTTCAGTACTAGGAAACAAATATGTATTTCAGGTGGATGAATATTTCTCATAATAATCTTGTGAAAAGTTGATTATAAATCCACATACATGAACATGAATGAATTTAGGTAGTGTATATAAGACACACATATTTCATATTTTGAAAAAGTTAGAGAGTGTGTGTATATAGATAGATAGATAGATAGATAGATAGATAAATAGATAGATATACACACACACAAAACACACAGAGAGGCAATTAAAAGTAGCAATATATATGCCAATTGAAATTCATCATGAAACATATATCAACCAGATTAAAAAATATTTATTTTACTGAACATGGATTTATGTATAATGTTGTTCTACTAGGAGGCTCACCCATCATTTGAATTTTCAGTTCCAACAGCGTTTAGGAGGAGTGATCTCTTCTCACAATTTGTATCTGCCATATCAGCACACCTCAAAAGAAAATATGTGTGATACCAGGTAGGATTCTATATGTGCATATAAAAATACATGTGCTTAATAGGCTACAGAGAAAGAGAGACAGGTATTCACATATTTGTTAACTTTAAAAACACATGGAGATCTATTTCAATTAAAAATTAACTATATTTATTACACCTACCCTATATCATGCAAAAGGCAAGTCCAACTATACACCATAGCTCCTCTGAACTGCTTGTATTTCTATTCTGTTTGGGTTATTTTTCTCCATCATATTAGGATTAGTAGTCATTGTCTAGTAGGGTATGGTTTAGTGTCAGGTGTCTCGGCCGGCAGGACACATCAAAGTGTGCGTCAAACCTCGTTGGGGAGGAATGAAGGGACAAGAGAAATGAGAGATGACAGCAAGACAGTAGTTCTGATCATGCTGCAAACTTTTACAGTTTTCACAGGATATTTATATGCTGCAGATAGGAAATCTCTCTTATGATCAGCTGCTGGCTGTCTTCACAGGGTGAGATAACCTCAGGATATTTCAGAAAGACAGATGGCCGCAGGATGTCTCAGGGAGATAGATGGCTGTCGGATGTCTCCTAGGCAGGATGTCTCCCAGAGGGCTGTTTCTTTTAAGTGTCAGGCTATTCTTTGAGGAGAACTTCCTTCTAGCCCCTCACCATCCCCCCTTTCTTATATAAAATATTTGACCATACCTTACCGGCCAATGTTTTAGGGGGTGATAGAGGCTTTGTTTCTCAAGGAGGCCTTAGAATATCTCCTGATCTGAGAGAGCATGTTTACTAGAAGATTTCTTGGTGGCCATGGCATGTTTTCGAGGAGACGGCTTTGAGGGGGATGCATGCCAACCGCCATGCACCAGAGCGTGTCACTCAGAGGTCTTGTGTTTGGGTATCCGTGGATCCATCCTCCCACAGTCTTTCCTGCACCCTCCATTATTATGGCCTAAGGTCCTCACTTCATGGGTGCATCCTCCCCCAAGTGAAGGGGCACTTTGAGGACGAACCCTTATGGCAATGGCAGAAGATTTTTAGTCAGAGCTATTTCTTATAGTTTTATTTAAGAAAGAGAGATCTGTGGGGATGTAAACTTAAGAAATAAGCCTGTGAGAAGGGTAGAACATCCTTTTAAATGTTAGCAGCAAGGTCTTCCATCTCCAGACGATGATAGTGCACCTGTATGGGCTTAGAGGCCAAAATATTAATCTGTTCTTTAATAAATTGTACCAGCCTGTTTATAATGCAGGGTCCTATAGACACTATTTAAAGTAAACCCAACAAAGGGCCTATTAGGGGAAGAAGGTAGGGTAGAAATCCACTAAGCCCAGTCCAGAGTGGATTTTCAAATAGTTCCCTTCGTCTCTCTTTTACATCTTCTTGAACCTGCTTAATTTTAGTGCATACTATGCCTGATTAATTGGCATAAATGCAGCATCGTTCCCCTAAGGCCAAGCGAATACTTCCCTGGTTAGCTGTCAGCAAATCTAAGCCTCGTGTGTTTTGAAGGAACACTTCTGCTAGGGAGTCTATTTGGTCCTTCAAATCTTTAATGGTTCCTGATAGAGTTTGTACATCATTTATAAAGTTGTTGAGACAGGCGACGGTAAGAGTGGATAGCCGTGCCTAAACCAGTGTACCTGTGCCCACAGCAGCTGTTATTCCAAGGCTCGCAATGAGTGGTAAGGCATGTATTGCCCACCTGTGTCTTATGACTAAGATGTCTAGGCTAGGAATGGGTAGACGTTCGTTTCATGGGACAATAGTTATATCAGGGAGGAATAAGGTAAGAACACAGCCACTGATCCAATTCACTGGAAGCCTGGGGAAGGCCGAGTTTTCTCCACACATAAAAACTGTGCCATTGGGTAACAAAGAGATGGGTTGGGTGAGGAATAATTTTGTACTTTTGAGCAATTTCCAAAGGAAGTAACTCCAACATCAATATCATAGGTATTATTCTGCATCATGCCTAAAAGACATAATGTAAATGTGCCTATAGGCTGTAATTATAAAAAAATCCGGGTTGGCATGTATTATCATTTTCTATGATAGAAATAATAGGAACTGCCATAGGCATGATTGTGCCTGTTGTCATGCAGAGCCAGCAATCACCAGCAATGGTGGGGTTGGAATTATTAAGCAAGGAGAAGGTAGTTTCCAAAATTTCTAATGTATTGGTATCTAAACCTCGGAGCTGGGATTTAGGGTACATTAAGGGATGATATGTGAGCTCAGGAATTTGGGGTTTCAAAAGTTTGATTATCTGAGGATGCTTGACAGCATCAGTGGGTCCTCCACGATAAGAGACCCCTGTAGGGGCCTTAATGGGCCAGCAGGAGGGTTTACCAACACTGCCTTGCCACCCAGGTGACTGTAGCTTGGTGTATTTGCAATCTCCTCCCCGGTCAAAGAGAAAGGGGGTATAATGAATAGTGGTCCCCCCTTCTGCATGAGGTTTAGTTAGGGAGGCTTCAAAAAATTTTTCTCCTTGCTTGTTAACACAAATTAAGAGCGACACATAACAAGAGCCATACATCGCCTGTGTATTCGTACAGGTTGCAGAACAATTTTGGAGAGCTTTACTTGTACTAGGGGGAATAATCTTTGCCTTGTTAACACATACACATTTAGGCTGATGAACTACTCTGAGTTTATGGTCAACCTCGGCCAGGAGGTAAACTACTTTAGTCACGCAGTCAGCAATCTGGGTCCAACTAGTGCGAGCCTGAGTTCAAGATCCTCACTTGCACTCGCAGGGGGGCTCAAAGAGGTACTCCATGATGTTGGAAGGTGGAGGGCCAAGGCCTCCGTGTACAACCCTGTTCAGCAGAAGTGCCTTAAGCAGAATCCAAACACAGATTGTTGGCTGCATCTGAAAAAGAACTGGAGAACATAAAGCCAATGAGTGCATTTGCCATGAAGAGGAGAGTTATCAGAGAAGGGAGACATTCTTATGCTTCTGAGGGAAACCACATGGTCAAGCAAGACCTGGACCCACCTAGCGAAAATGGCACTATCAGAACTGAGAAGTTGCTCTCAAGTTTCCCCAGAATTGACTCCCATAAAAGCTCAGCTGACTGTGAAAAATAGATAGAAACAGAAGTCAGTTTGACTGTTTCATCTTAAACAGTTAGCAAAGACAGTTAAAACGAAAATACAGCCATTCCTGGGCATTTTAATTAATAATAATCATCATCATCATCATCATCATCATAATAATAATAATAAAATTTTAAGGTATACAATTTATGTTAGCCTCCCAAAATAAGTAAGACTGGAAACTAAAAGAAGGATTCTCAGACAGGAATGCCTGATAACTATAAAAAGAGACTATCAAGAGGAGCTGCCAGAGGCAGATTTTTTAGGTTAAGACCTACTTATATTCCTAACCTAAACAGGTAGTCTTCGTGTCTGCTAGTACAATTATCCAGCCCTGAGTAACAGAAGTGAAGATTTCTCTATTAGACACAAAGGTCATACTAGTAAAAGGATTTTGCAAGATCAGATGACATGAAATTATTACACTGTATCTAATGGGGAAGGACAACTGTAACACTAAAATTAAAAGGTTACGTTGACAGTCCAGATAACTGGGGAAACTAAAGTCTGGTGAGGGAACCTCAATACAGCGACATGTTCCAACTGCTGCAACATTTATTCAGTACTCATGGTTTTTGTTTCTCTCAACTTTCAGGGCAGCTGAACAATAGGTAATCTAAAGGCCCAAAGCAGGGTTTCTCCACTGAGACTTTCATGGTCACACTGATATCTGAGTTTTCTGACATGGTCGCCATTCCTTTCAGCTATTCAGTACATGGCCATGTCACAGAGATTGGAGGTGGTACATACCTTGGACACAAAACCATGAGCCTATTCTACAGAGTGGCCAGAATTCAGAAAGAAAACAGGAACTTAGGAAGATAGCAGGTGTTGCCCATCGATAAGGCAAGCTGCAGTACATTCATAAATTGGGCAGGATGAATGCTGGGAAGCTTTCTACTAGACAGGACACATCCAATGATGCATCCTCTTTTCTAATATCTACAACCACGGACACAGTGTGTTACACAGACATAGAAACACTCGCCTTGTCAAATGACTTAGTAAAAGCTGTTCACTCCAAACCAAGTAAACCGCCTTTCCTACCTATTCTCAGAATATGAGACAAAACCACAAACCCACACCCACACCCACAAAGACACCTCCTTCCCCCAAGTAGGTCTGTGACTATCCGGAGTTTACTCTGAGTGGTGGACCATGCTATGTTCACCAGAAATGGCCTATCCTATCTCAGATCTGGTCTCTTTGGCCACCTCTCTGAAATTGTCAGAAGCGCGCGCTGAGCCACTACCTGCTTTCTCAGAAAAGGACCCTCTTCAGAGCTTTCCTCGCATTTGGCCATCCTCACATCAGTAGGTACCAAAAAAGACTGACCCTGTCCTCGGTATATCCAAACAAGTGAGACCAATGGGACTTGGATTGGGACTGCTTTTGGGTGCCTGGCTTTCCGAATCCAAAGTTCAGAGAATTCCATCACCAAGGAAGTGAGGTGAGGTCACTTCCTTCCTGAACTGAATGAGGTCACTGCCTTGGCAACCAGTTTGTCCTAACAGTTGCTTCCAAGGGTCCCATGAGATGGAGGCTTCCCCTACTCTCTGTGACACTTTCACAAGTTAGAATGATAAATCAAACATAGGCACCCAGGAACAGCTCTCCATAATTGCCTGCTTTGGTCCATCTTCTCTACATTAAGATCAGAGAGGATGATTCAGACACAACCCTTCATCCTGACAGGTTGCTTTCCATGGTAGATGACTTTTGCTCTCTCAGGTCCTTCATAGCTGCCTATATCTTCTCCAGGGATCATTTCTGCAAGGACCTTTGTGGTTATTAGCAGGTTAAAGATCCCCTACATTCCTGTATTTTAAGACCAATTCTGTCCCTGCTCTTCTGTAATGTAAGATTGAGGAAACAGTGTATGCTTAGGGTTAATAACAGATTCAATTTCAGTTAGGAATCATTCTACAGGATGAATAAAGGTATTGAGATCCTGCAATATTTACAACAATATATAGGTGAAATATAATTATGAAAACAGAAATCTAAGTAAGATTTGAAGCCCAGAAGGTCATTGGGCCCTTGATTGGTATACTTAGCTTTGAATTACTTTCTGCACAGATGTCTCAGATAAATCGATATACAATGGCATAGTATCTTGTACCTGGGATGATGGAATGTAGAAGAGAACATCCAGTCAAAAAGTGATAGAAGTTAGGATTAGGAAGATATTCGGTAGGTTTAGGAAGGAGGGAATAATAGATTTGGAACAAATGTTCTTTAGCAATAGGGTTTCGGTTAGAGGGTGAATGTAAGTGTCACCACACGTGAAGATTCAGTCACAATGATGAACTGGGGAAAATATCTAGGAAAGAAGATATCAATTGAGACATTACAAAATCAGGCAAAGTATAAAGTGAGTGACAGGATTAGACTTTTTCAAAAGGGTTGAGTTTGATTATATAATCTTTGGAAGAAACAAATATGTAGTCACCAATAGGATTTTCATTTGAGCACATTAGGCAACCTGGACATGGATGTTTTTAGTAATCCATGTTCAATTTCCGTTTAGGTTTGGTACAATCATAAGTGTGACGTTTGTGTTTTTTGTGTCCTGAATATTACTGTGATAAAATGTATATGTAGATCAGGTGACATGGGTATTTCTTCCACCATTTCTGGGAGCAATATGTTGAAGATGTATTAATTAGTACTGGAGTTCAATGAGGTGTATCCTGTGTCTATGAATATAGAGATAATGCATGAATAGACGATACTGTGAATAAATAATATAACTGATTCCACTTTAAATAATGGATTGAATTAATATCTGAAAATATATACGAAATCTTATATTGATATGCATTCATTCATTTCAACCAGTTGTACATCTAATGTTAACATTAGGGTTATGGATTATCATGAAGGGTGTGTGAGTTTTGCTTCAAAAGTGATTATGGAAATCGAAAATAAAGTGTTTGGAAAGAAGTCTCACTGAAAGACCCGTCAAGAAACCTGGAGGAATACATGTGTTCTAAAACAGGAAGTGATTGAATGTGAAACAAATGCCTATAATTTGCAAACTTGTGGATGAAATATATATCCTATGATGTGCATAAACTGAAGAAATTGTAAAGTACCAGTGTTAAATAAAAATGAATGTCAAAAGTCACATCATATCCCATAGGAATCTACTTGCATTGATGTTAAACAGGATGAGTTACTGTAGAAATATTAGGATTTGTATGCACCATTCACTGAAGTTAGTTGTCAGTACTAGGAAACAATATGTATTTCGGGTTGATGAATATTTTTGAGAATAATCTTGTGAAATATTGATTATAAATCCACATACATGAGCATCAATGAATTGATAGAGTGTACAGTAAGACACATATATTTCATATTTTGAAAAATCTGGAGTGTGTGTGTGTGTATATATATGTATATATATATACATATAACACAGAGACATTAAAAAGTAGCAATACATATGACAATCAAAATTTGTTGTGAAATATATATCATCCACATATATTTGGATATACATATAACACACAGACATTAAAAAGTAACAATATATATGACAATTGAAATTTGTTGTGAAATATATATCATCCACATGTCCAAATATATTTATTTTACTCAACATGATTTATGTATAATGTTGTTCAACTAGGAAATTCACGAATAGTTTGAATTTTCAGTTCCAACAGCATTTAGTAGGAGTGATCTCTGCTAACAATTTGTATCTGCCAAATCAGCCATCTCAAAAGAATGTACATGTGATACCAGGTAGGAATCTATATGTGCATATGAAATTACATGTGCTGAATAGGCTACAGAGAAAGGGAGAGAGGATTTTTTTTTTATTTGTTAAATTAAAAACACATGGAGAACTATTTCAACAAAAAATTGACAAGTTTTACAACAGCTACACTTTATCATGCAAAAGGCAATTCCAACTGTACACCATGCCTCTTCTGAACTGCTTGCATTTCCAATCTGTTTGGGTTATTTTTCTGCATCATATTAGGATTAGTAGTCAGAGTCTAGTAGGGTTTGGGGTAGTGTCAGGGATAAAGTACTTCCAAAGGAAAATTAGAAAAAGAATTCAATGAGTAGGCAAATATGTGCTACAAAAAATCCTCCCACACTCATCCAGAACAAAGCCTTGACATAACTATTACCCCAAGTATGACACAATTAGAAGAGAAGAGTTTGAAAATCCGTGATTATATATCTGGAATGGAACATGCTCAGGAGTTTACAAACTTGGAGGTGGTAGAGGAGATTCCAAAAGTAAGGGACAGGGTAAACACGCCACAAACATGGAGCTCTGGTGGAATAAAGACTTATTGAGAAACAGCCTCTGAGTTTGGACACATGAAATATATGTTGTTGTCAGGAGCTTTAGCTTCCTTTGTAGTGAGACCATCAAAGCTGGGTCTGCATCTATGTGACCTGGAGGAAGTGGTTTCTTATTTTCCAATGACCATGAGGCAGCAGTGCTGAATTCTATCTTTTTAGGTCAACTGTGGCCATTGGGGACTAAGTGTCTCCCCCCCTGTGGACCGTGAAGTCATTTGGTCATCCTCCATTTTTCCTGGTGTTTCTTGCAGCTGCACTGGGAGTTTGGTATTTGCTTCACGAAATACAAGGAATTCAACTGGGACACAGGGCTGGAGGGAGTTCTGTCACGTGTGGTGAAACAGGGTCAGCAAGGGAATGCACCAACTAGGCTTCTATCCTATATAGCTTGCCCCCTTGACTATAGCAACCTGATTCTGAACATTGCCCTGAAACCTCTCCATATAACAAAATGCCTTTACTTATAAGGGTCTGTTGGCTGCACCATGTCAGTCACAAGCCATTTTGAAGACAATGGCAGATCCACATGGCCCCACCGCAGATGTTTTATCACACTCCTGCCCACCACTCCTCTAGGCCCACTACTCAGAAGGCACCAAGTTACTGGCATCTCTGTTCTACACCATTTTCATGGAACCCAGTCAATCAAGGCACTGTGTGGTACACTCATGATCAGAAACAGGACATCCAAAGATTCTCCAGTGCCACCTGTTCATGGGAATTTCAAAAATTTCATGGTATTTATCAGGAAACATTAAATGGTGAGGAAGCTCATTTCATAGAAAGCTGTGGAGAATTATCACAGGCAAGACTTCCCAAAGAGTGGCCAAAATGTCAAATGAAGCCATTCCCATTGAGGTTTACAATGTGAGGTCCATGTGTGTTTTGCCTCTCAACTCTGGCTGTCAAGTTTTTCAGAATAAAATCATGTGATATCCTAGCTGAAATTCCTAGTGCTCTGTGGAAAGCAAACCTGGCCCTAGATCAGTTTCCAAGGGCAACTCTTATCCGTGGCCTCCTAAAATCCCAAAACAGTTCATGGCAATATTTCTCTGATGTCATTTCCTGAACTCAGTATCTAAGGGGAATCACACCAGAGTTCAAGCCAAGGTGGACCCAGTCATCTCTTCCAACTGTCACACAAATAACCAAAATTAAAACCAAAACACTCCCACATGGCCCTCATCTTCTTCCATATAGGCACTCATCATAAACTCCGGTTGGTGGTTTCCATGAGGGACACAGCTCAAGACAGTGTCAAAAATATGCTCCCTTGCCACTCATTTGCCTAAAGTCAGAGTGGCCTGGACACACTTCCGGTGAACCAGGAGTGATCAAATAGGCCTGCCATTAATACTGCTCTGCTTGTCCAATTTGAGGCCTACTGACTGTCAGGTATAAATTCTTTATGCGATTTGGAGTAATGAGAAAACCCAAGAACTTCTGCATGGCTTTGAAGAGCTCATTTGACCCAAAGGATCCCTATTCTCACTTGATAGAGGTCAGGAACCTAACAGAGGAAGGCAAGAGACTTCATCCACAATGACTGATCTTTTTGCCATTGTGGTTTTGGATGCACATATGGGATCTTTCTTTAGATAAATTAGGTGCTGAGAATCTAAGCCACAGCCTCACACAGGATGAAGAGGCTGATTGAGACACATCCTTTTCCAAAGCATTTAATCAAAGAAACACAGGTGATGCCTATTCATTTCCATTTGAAAACTGTTTTCTTCAGGATTCAAAAAAGGGTGGCCTGAGGCAAAGACCTTCCTGACATTCAGGGCAACAGAACATTAGGTAAGCAAAAGGCCTAAAGCAGAGTGGCCAGAATTCAGGAAGAAAACAGGAACTTAGGAAGGTAGCAGGTGATGCACATCAATAAGGATAGCCACACTCTATTCATAAATTGGGCAGGATGAACGCTGGAAAGCTGTCTACTAGACAGGAAACAATCATTGATGCATTCTCTTTTTAATGTCTGCATCCACAGACACAGTGTGATACACAGATATAGAAACACTCCCCTTGTCAAATGACATTCTAGAAGCAGTCTAGTCCAAACCAAACAAACCGCCTTTCCTACCTATTCTCAGACCATGAGACATAACCACAAACACACACCCACACCCACAAAGGCACCTTCTTCCAGCAAGTAGGTCTGTGACTAACTGGAGTGTCCTCTGACTGACAGACTTTCCCTGAAATGTCCTGTCCTGTCTCAGATCTGGTTTTTTGGGCAAGTCTCCAAAGTTGTCAGTAGCCAGTGCTGAGCCACTACCATCTTTTTCAGGACAGGCCCCTCTTCAGAGCTTTCATGGCATTTGCCGATCCTCACATTAGAAGGTACCAAGAATGACTGACCCTATCCTTGTTAATTCCAATCAAGTGAGCACACTGAAACTGGGACTGGGACTGGCTCTGGATGCCTGGCTTCCTGGATCCCATGTTCAGAGAGTGAAATCAACAAGAAAATGAGGTGAGGTCACTTCTTTCAGGAACTGAATGAGATCACTGCTTTGGTAACCATATGTCCTAACAGTTGCTTCCAAGAGTCCCATGCGATGGAGGCTGCCCCTATTTCCTGTGACACTTTTACAAGTTAGAATGGTATATCAACCATAGGCACCCTGTAAGAGCTCTCAACACAGGCCTGGATTGGTCCACCTTCTCTACATTGAGAAGAGAGTGCCTCATTCAGACAATCCACATCAAGTTGTTTGCCATGGATGATGACTTTTGCCCTCTCAGATCCTTCATAGCTGAATACATCTTCTCCAGGGATCATTTCTGCATGGACCTATGAGGTTCTCAGCAGGTGGAAGATCCCCTACATTCCTGTATTTTAAGACCAACTCTGTCCCTGCTCTTTTGTAAAGTTAGATTGAGGAAACAGTGTATGGTTAGTATTAGTAACATGTTCAATTTGGATTAGGAATCATTCTGCTGGATTAATAATGGTGTAGGGAACCTGCGATATTTATAAGAATATAGAGGAGAAATATACGTATGAAAACAGAAATCTAGGCACGATTTGAAGCCCAGAAGGGCATTGGGCCCTTGATGGGGATACTTAGCTTTGAATTACTTTCTGCACAGTTGTCTCAGATAAATCGACATACAATGGTATAGGACCATTTACCTTGGATGATTGAATGTAGTGAAAGAGGAAGAGTCGGCAGGATTAGGAAGGTAATCGGTATATTTTGAAAGAAGAGTGAGTATAGGATTTGGACCAAAAGTTCTTTAGAAATAGGGTTTCTTGTAGAGAATGACTGTAAATGTCAGCACATGTGAAGAGTCAGTCACAATGATGAACTGGTGAAAATATGTAGGAAAGCAGATATCAATAGAGACATTAGGAAATCAGGCAAAGTATAAAGTGAGTGATTGGATTAGACAATTTCAACATGCTTGAGAGAATATATAATCTTAGGAAGAAACAAATATGTAATTAACAATAGGATTGACATTAGAGAGCATTAGGCAAACTGAATGTGGATGTTTTTAGTAATCCCTGCTCACTTTCCATTTAGATTTTGGTAGAAGCATAAGTGTGACCTTTGGTTTTTGTGTCCAGAATATTACTGTGATAAAATATATTTGTAGATAAGGTGACATGAGTATTTCTTCCACCAGTTCTCAGAGCAATATTTTGAAGACTTATAAATTAGTATTCGGGATACAAATAAGTTTACCCTGTATCTATGAATACAGAGATAATGCATTAATAAATCATAATGTGAATAAATAATATAACTAGTTCCAATTTTAAATAATGGATTTAATTGATATCTGAAAATATACAGGAAATCTTATATTGATATACATACATTCATTCCAACGAGTTAAACATTTAATGGTAATATTAGGGTTATGGTTTATCAGGAAGAGTGTGTGAGTTTTGCTATTGTGGGTGAAGGAAAACGTGAGCCAGATGCAGGTTGGCTAGCCTAGATTACTATGTTTACCCGGCAGTTATCAAAGCCACAAAAGCCAAGGCTGTGTGAGGAAAAAGCCGACTTCTTCTGTGAGTCATAGGGATGTGAGCATATAGGGGCTGCCTAGAGGAACCCAAACTTTTCATCAAATTCAGTACACAGCATTGGCCATATTACCAATTAACAACCAAAACCGAAGGCCCCCAGGGGGGTCTCTATAACCTCAAATTCTGTGTGACCTTTTTAACTGCGGCAAGTGCTCAATAGCGTGGAAGGAAATTCCCCTATGTGGAGGCCTTTTTCCTCCTTCACTCAAATCCTGAACTATACATCTCCAATAGATCCTCACCCTCTGTCATCTACTCCAGATGCTCTGCTGTCAATCCCACCTCAGCAACCTGATTTCTCCTCTCCAATTACTAGATCAAATACCCAAACCACCGCTGGTTCTCAGACAATTGCCCCCTTGCTGAGGTAGCAGGTACTGAGATACCCCTCTTCCCACTCACTCCTCTCTTCTCCTGTCAGTGTCCGCACCGGGTCCCAACAGGTCCTTTTACCAGCTAACCCAAAGCTCAAACAGGCAGAGGAGAGCCCTCAGACCCCTATCCAAGATGTAATGAAAATGGCCTTTAAAGTTGCTTTGTCAACACTGAAAACAGGTTACTAAGAATTTGAAGTCCCTCACAGGCTTTTTGAGATACTCACTCCCATCTTCCCCTCTGGTCTATCTGTTCTACTGCTCAACTCTTTGATGCTAGGAAAATCCCAAAGCCCTTTCCCATTATTCTTTTACATCTCTTCTTCCTCATTCTCAGATCCACGGAGCTGCTCTCACCACCCGCCTTTCACGTCTTCCCCCTCTGTACCAGGACCACAGAAAATTCTTAACTGACCTTCTCCAGAAGTCTTCACCATGGCTGAATTTAGGACTTTTAGCAAAAGAGTCCCAATGAAGGAGTTCAATGTAGATAAACTTCCTCTTTTCTTGTTGCCCTGTTCTACGTACCATGGGCTGGAAAAATCAGCTCTGCTATCCTAGACACCCCTTTACTAGTTTTTCACAAAATATGTGAACAAGGCCTCTGGCCTTGAGCTGGGGCTTCACAGAGATGGCTACATTTCTAAGATAAAGAAGTTACCAACTGGGCTCCATGGTAATAGCTGGCAGGGAGAAAAAAAAAGAGAAGACAAAATCTCTCCCCCTCCCAAGTGTCCTTAAAAACTAAACTTGCATAGAACAGAGGAAATAAAACAGAAACAAAAACAGCTTTTTGTGAACTTCTGCAGACTGTGAACTTCTGAGCCACTTTACCTACATGTTGGGTACAAAATTCTGAAACTCCCTAAACTTGGGGTTCAGCGGATTAATTGATTACAACAGAAGCAATGCCCTCTAAATCCGTTTGCAACCAAATAGGATTGTTTCCCTAGCTTCGGTGCTATCTTAGGTGCCTTGCCTTGTCTGTCCCTACAAAAGTGTAATTCTATATACTTAAACATTGTTAATGGGTTCATAAAATGGTCAACAGATGTGATTAATTATGTAATGGTGCAGATGATTCCCAGAGTGCTCTATCATTAAACAGGTTCATTTAAAAATCAAATAGGGGGGCAAAAAACTCGGTTCCGCTGGGAAGCTGTATTCCTCACTTTAGCCATCCTATTCGGAATAGGAGTTGTTGCAGGGGTGGGCACAGGAACCACTGCCCTAGTCCATGGGACACAACAAATAACCCAATGACAAGTACCAATAGACCAAAACTTAAAGATATTAAAAACCTCCATCACAGCTTTACAGGAATCTTTAACCTCGCTCTCTGAAGTAGTTTTACAGAACAGGCGACATTTGGACCTTCTCTTCATGAGAGAAGGGGCCTTTGTGCTGCATTGAGGGAAGAATATTGTTTTTATGCTGACGATACTGGAGTTGTAAAAGAATCTATGAGTAAATTAAAAAAAAAAAAAACGCCTTGAAGAGTGTCAACGAGAGACAGAGGCCCAAAAAGGGTGGTTTGAGTCTTGGTACACACAGTCCCCGTGGGTAACTACACTTTTATCAGCCTTGGCCGGTCCTTTAATAATCTTCATATTATTGTTAACTGTAGGGCCCTGTATGCTCAACCGTGTAGTTTCTTTTCTCCAAGCTCAAATTGGACAAGTTAAACTTATGGTAATCAGACAACAATGTTTCCGACTAGCAGACATGAATTGTGACACCCCCCAATGATCACTTTTATGATTAAAAGTAACCAGAACAAGAAGTGGGGAATGAAAGGATAATAAAATAGGTACTTGTCAATTTCTGTTTTTCTGTATGCTTAACAAAACACTGTTGAAATCTTGAGAACTGTTTGCTTATCTTGTTCCCCAAATGTACTGTCCCCAATTGCCAAACTGCAGAATGTACTCCCTCACACATTTGCAAACAAACCGCCCACTTGCCATGACCCATCAATAAATTTCACTCCCTGCCCTCTCTAAGGAAAGTATATAAGCTCTGCTTAAGCTGTTCTCAGGGCTCTCTGCTAAATTCAAGTGAGCTCTGAGCCACAGCATGCTGGACCCCCAATAAACACTTTGCTGTTGCATGTGACAGTCTCTTGGTGGTCTCTTACTCCAACGCTCGACCAACCTTTACATTGGTACAATCATAAGTGTGACCTTTGCTTTTTGTGTCCAGAATATTACTGTGATAAAATGTATACATAGGTCAGGTGACATGAGTATTTCTTCCACCATTTCAAGGAGCAATATTTTGAAGACATGTAAATTAGTATTGGGGGTATAAAGAGGTGTACCCTGTGTCTATAAATATAGAGATAATGCATGAATAGACAATATTGTGTATAAATAATATAACTGGTTCCACATTAAATAATGGATTGAATTGATATCTGAAAATATATAAGAAATCATATATTGATATACAATCATTCATTCTAACCAGTTATACATCTAATCGTAATATTAGGGTTATGGTTCATCATGTAGGGTGTGTGAGATTTGCTTCAAAAGTACTTATGGATATCAAAAATAATGTGTTTGGAAAGAAGTCTCATGAAAAGACCAGTCAAGAAACATGAAGAAATATATGTGTTCTGAAGTAGAAAGTGATTGAAAGTGAAACAAATGCCTATAAATTTGCAAACTTGTGGATGAAATCTATATCCAATGATGTGCATAAACTAAAGAAATTGTAATGCACCAGTGTTGAAAAAAAATTAACATCAAAATACACATCATGTTCCATAGGAGTCTACTTGCATTGATGTTAAACTTGGTCAGTTACTGAAGAAATATTAGGATTTGTATACACCATTCACTGAAGTTAGTTTTCAGTAGTAGGAAACAAATATGTATTTCAGGTGGATGAATATTTCTGAGAATGATCTTGTGAAAAGATAATTATAAATCCACATACATGAATATGAATGAATTTAGGAAATGTATAATAAGACAGATATATTTCATATTTTGAAAAATCTGGATAGTATATATATATATATATATATATATATATATATATATATATATATATATATACATACAGATATTAAAAATTAGCACTATATGCCAATTGAAATTCACCATGAAATATATATCATTCACAGATCAAAAATATTCATTTTACTGAACATGGATTTATATATAATGTTGTTCAGCTAGGAAACTCACCCATAGGTTGAATTTTCAGTTCCATCAGCATTTAGGAGGAGTGATCTCTTCTCACAATTTGTATCTGCCAAGTCAGCAACCACAAAATAGTGTACGTGTGGTACCGGGTAGGATTGTATATGTGCTTATAAAAATACATATGCTGAATAGGCTACAGCGAAAGGGAGACAGGAATTCACATATTGGTTAACTTTAAAAACAACTGGAGAACTATTTCAACAAAAAATTGACTAGATTTATAACTCCTACCCTATACAGTGCATAAGGCAAGTCCAAATATACACCAGGCCTCTTTTGAAATGCTTGTATTTCAATTTTTGGGGGATTATTTTTCTCCATCATATTAGGATTAGTACACAGAGTCTAGTAGGGTATGGGGTAGTGTCAGGGATTCAGTATTTCAATTGGAAAATTGGAAAATGAATCCAATGTGTATGCAAACATGTGCTACACAAAAATCCTTCCACTCTCATCCAGAACAATTCCTTGACATTTCCTTCGCTCCAAGTAAGACACAATTTGTGGAGAAGAGTTATAAAATCTGTGAATATATATCTGGAATGAAAATTTCTCAGGAGTTTAGAACTTTGAAGGTGGTAGACCAGTTTCCAAAAGTAAGGGACAGTGTAAACTCCACAATCATGGAGCTCTGCTGGCCTAAATACTTCTTCAGAAACTGCCTCTGAGGTTGGGCACTTGAAATATATCTTGTTGTCAGGAGCTTTAGCTTCCTTTGTAGTGAGACCATCAAAGCTGGGTCTGCATCTATGTGACCTGGAGGACATGGTCTCTTATATTCCAATGAACATTAGGCAGCAGTGCTGAATTCTCTCTTTGTAGATAATTGTGGCCACTGGGGGCTAAGTGTCTCCCCATGTGGAGTGTGAAGCTATTTGGTCACCTTCCACTTTTTGTGGTGTTTCTTGCCGCTGCACTGGGAGTTTGGTATTTGCTTCACGAAATTCAAAAAGTTCAACTAGGACAAACTGCTGGAGGGAGTTCTGTCACGTGTCGTGGATCAGGGTCTACAGGAGAATACACCAATCTGGCTTCTATCCCACATAGCTTGCCCCCTTGACCATAGCAACCTGATTCTGAACATTGCCCTGAAACTTCTCCATATAACAAGATGCCTCTACATACAAGGTTCTGCTGGCTGCTCCATGTCAGTCACAACCCATTTGAAAGCCAATGGCAGATCCACATGACCGCACCACAGATTTTTTAACACACACGTGCACAACACTTCTCTACGACCACTAATCAGCAGGCTCCAACTTACTGACATCTCTGTTCTACATCATTATCATGAAACCCTGTCAATCAAGGCAGTGTCTGGTACACTCAAATCAGCAACAGGACATTCATGGTTGTCCAGTGCCACCTCGTCATGGGAATTTCAAAAATGTCATGGTATTTATGTAGCCATTTTTCAAGGATGAATTTGGAGGCACTCTGGGTTTCAATTCATTCAGGTACCGTTAAATGGTGAGGAAGCTCATTTCAATGAATGCTCTAGAGAACTCTCACAGGCAATGTTTCCCAAAGAGTGGCCAAAAAGTTACATGAAGCCAGGCCCATAGAAGTCTACAATGTGAGGTCCATGTTTGTTTTGACTCTCAACTATGGCTGCCAAGTCTTTCAGAATAAAATCACATGATATCATTGCTGAGATTCCCTGTGCTGTGTGGAAAGCCACCCTTGGTCTAGATCTCAGTTTCCAAGGGTGCCTCCCATGTGTGGCCTCCAAAAATCTCAACACATTTCATGGCAATAATTCTCTGAGGTCAGTTCCACAACACAGTCTCTAAGGGGAATCACACCAGAGTTTAAACCCCGGTGGACCCAGTCATCTCCCAACCGCCACACAAATGACCAGAATTAAAACCAAAACACTCCCACATAGCCCTCATATTCTTCCATATATACACTCATCATAAACTGTGGCTGGATATTTCCATGAGGGGCACATCCAAAGACAGTGTTCAAAAAAAGCTCCATTGCCCCTCATTTGCCTAAAGTCATTGTGGCCTGGACACCCTTCCTGTGAACCAGGAGTGATCAAGTAGGCCAGCTTTTAATACTGCTCTGCTTCTCCAATTTGAGGCCTACTGCCTGTCAGGTATAGACTCTTCATGTGATTTGGAGTCATGAGGAAACCCAAGCACCTCTGCATGGCTTTCAAGAACTCATTTGACCCAAAGGATCCCTATTCTCACTTGATAAAGGTCATGAAACTAAGAGAGAAAGGCAAGAAACTTCATCCACAAAAACTGAACTTTTTGCCATTTTTTTTTGGATGCACACATGGGATCTTTCCTTAGATCCATCTGGTGCTGAGAATTTAAGCCACAGCCTCATACAGGGCCAAGATGCTGATTCAGACGCATCCCTTTCCAAAGCAATTAAGCAAAGAGCCACAGGTGATGCCCATTCTTTTCCATATGAAAATTAATTTCTTCACGCTTCACAAAGTGTGGCCTGAGGCAAAAACCATCCTGACATTAAGGGCAACAGTACAATAGGCAAGCAAAAGGCCCAAAGCAGGGTTTCTCCTCTGAGACTTTCCTGGTCACACTGATATCTGAGTTTTCTGAGATGCCCCCATTCCCTTCAGCTATTCAGTACATGGCCATTTCACAGAGTGTGGAAGTGGTTTATATCTTGGACACAAAACCATGAGCCTATTCTGGAGAGTTTCCAGAATTCAGGAAGACAACTGGAACTTGGGAAGATAATAGGTTTTGCCCATCTATAAGGCAAGCTGCAGTCCATTCATAAATTGGGCCGGATGAATGATGGGAGCTTTCTATTAGACAGGACACATCCATTGATGCATTGTCTTTTCTAATGTCTACAACCACGGACCCAGTAGGATACACAGATATGGAAACACTTGCCTTGTCAAATGACATACAAGAAACAGTCCACTCCAAACCAAACAAACCGACTTTCCTATCTATTCTCAGAACATGAGACAAAACCGCATACTCACACCCATACTCAAATGGCACCTCCTTCTCCCAAGTAGGTGTGTGAATATATGGAGTGTCCTCTGACTGGTGGGCCATACTCTGTTCCACCGAAATGCCCTGTAGGGTCTCAGATCTTGTCTCCTTTTCCAACTCTGTGAAGTTGCCAGGAGCCATTGGTGAGCAACTATCTGCTTTCCCTGGAAAGCCCCCTCTTCAGAGCTCTCCTGGCATTTGGCCATCCTCACATCAGTAGGTACCAAGAAAGACTGACCCTATCTTTGGTAAATCCAAACAAGTGAGCCCAATGTGACTGAGACTGGGACTGGCTCTGGATGCCTTGCTTCCTGGATCCCAAGTTCAGAGATTTCAAACACCAAGGAAGTTAGGTAGGTCAATTCCTTCAGAAACTGAAAGAGGTCACTGCCTTGACAACCACTTTGTGCTAACAGTTGTTTCATAGGGTCCCATGAAATGGAGGCTGCCCCTACTTCCTGTGACACTTTCAAAAGTAAGAATGGTATTTCAACCATAGACACCTGGGAACCGCTCTCCACACAGGCCTGGTTTGGTCCATCTTCTCTATATTAAGAAGAAAGTGGCTGTTTCAGACACATCCCTTCGTCCTGACCAGGGTTTTTGCCATGGAAGATGATTTTTGCTCTCTTAGGTCCTCCATAGCTGCCTACATCTTATCCAGGGATCATTTCTGCATGGACCTTTGAGGTTCTCAGCAGGTGGAAGATCCCCTACATTCTTGTATTGTAAGACCAACTCTGTACCTGCTCTTCTTTAAAGTGAGATTGAGCGAACAGTGTATGGTTAGGGTTAATAACAGGTTCGATTTGGGTTAGGAATCCTTCTGCGAGATGAATAATGGTATTGGAACCAACAGAAATCTAGGTAAGATTTGAAGCCCAGTAAGGCATTAGGCGCTTGAGTGGGATACTTAGTTTTGAATTATATTCTGCACAGACGTCTCAGATGAATCGATATACAATGGCATAGGACCTTGTATCTTCGATGATTGAATGTTGAAGAGAACATCCAGTCAAAAAGGGATAGTAAGTAGGATTAGGATGATAGTTGGTAGGTTTAGAAACAAGAGTGAGTATAGGAGTGGGACCAAAATTTCTTTAGCAATAGGCTTTTGCGTAGAGATTGAATATAAATGTCAGCACATGTGAAGAGTCAATCACAATAATGAACTGGGATAACATCCTCACTCCATGGGTGCATCCTCCGCCAAGTGGAGGGGCCCATGGGGGACGAACTGTTATGGCAAGGGCAGAAGATAGTTGGTCAGAGCTGTTACTCATACTTTTATATAAGAAAGAGAGATCTGTGGGGATGTAAACTTAAGAAATAAGCCTGTGAGAAGGGTAGAACATCCTTTTAAATGTTGGCAGCACGGTCTTCCATCTCCAGACGATGATGGACCTGTATGGGTTTAGAGGCCAAAATATTAATCTGTTCTTTAATAAATTGTACCAGCCTGTTTATAATGCAGTGTCCTATGGACCCAATTATAAGTAAACCCAACAAAGGGCCTAATAGGGGAAGAAGGTAGGGTAGAAATCCATAAAGCCCAGTCCAGAGGGGATTTTCAAATAGTTCGTGGCATCTCTTTCTAGATCTTATTGAAGGTGCTTAATTTTAGTGCATACTATGCCTGATTTATTGGCATAAAAGCAGCATCGTTCCCCTAAGCCCAAGCAAATACCTCCCTGGTTATCTGTCAGCAAATCTAAGCCTCGTCTTTTTGAAGGAACACTTCTGCCTGGGAGTCTATTTGGTCCTGCAGATCTTTAATGGTTCCTGATAGAGTTTGTACATCATTTATAAGTTGTTGAGACAGGCGATGGTAAGAGTGTATAGCTGTGCCTAAGCCAGTGTACCTGTGCCCACAGCAGCTGTTATTCCAAAGCTGGCAATGAGTGGTAAGGCCTGTATTGCCCGCCTGTGTCTTTTGACTAAGGTGTCTAGGCTAGGAATGGGTAGAGGTTCATCTCCTGGGACTATAGTTATATCAGGGAGTAATAAGGCAAGAACAGAGCCACCGGTCCAATTCACTGGAAGCCTGGGGAAGGCCAAGTTTCCTCCCCCCATTAAAACTCTGCCATTGGGAGGACAAAGAGTTGGGGTGGGTGAGGAATAATTTTATATGTTGAGCAATTTTCAAAGAAAGTAACTCCAACATCAATATCATAGGTGTTATTCTGCATCACGCCTAAAAGACATAATGTAATAGTGCCTATAAGTTGTACTTAAAAAGGAAATCCGGGTTGGCATGTATTATCATTGTCTATGATAGAATTAATAGGAACTGCCATAGTCATAATTGCCCCTGTTGTCATGCAGAGCCAGCAATCACCAGCAAGGGTGTGGTTGGAATTATTAAGCAAGTAGAAGGTAGTTTCCAAAATATCTAATGTATTGGTATCTAAACCTGGGAGCTGAGATTTAGGCAACATTAAGGGATGATATGTGAGCTCAGGGATTTGGGGTTTCAAAAGTTTGATTATGTGAGGATGTTTGACAGCATCAGTGGTTCTTCCACCATCAGTGACCCCTGTAGGGGCCTTAATGGGCCAGCAGGAGTGTTTACCAACAGGGCCTTGGCAACCAGCTGACTGTAGCTTGGTGTATTTGCCTTCTACTCGCTGGTCAAATAGAACGGAGGTATAATGAATAGTGGTCCCCCCTGCTGCATGAGTTTTAGTTTGGGAGGCTTCAAAAAATTGTTCTCCCTGCTTGTTAACACAAATTGAGGGCGACACATAACAAGAGTCATGCCTCGCCTGGGTATGCGAACAGGTTGCAGAAGAATTTTGGAGAGCTTTACTTGTACTAGGGGGAATAAACTTTGGCTTGTTAACACATACCCATTTAGGCTGATGAACTCCTCCAAGTTTATGGTCAACCTTGGCATGGAGGTAAGCCACCTTAGTCACGCAGTCACCAGTCTCGGTCCAACTAGTGGGAGCCTGAGTCCAAGATCATCACTTGCATTCACAGGGGGGCCCAAAAACTTACACCATGATGTTGGAACGTGGAGGGCCAAATCCTCCATGTACAAACCTGTTAAGCAGAAGTGCCTAAATCAGGATCCTCACACAGATTGTTGGCTGCATCTGAAAAAGAACAAAATTTGTCCTCAGGGGGAGGCCCTCCATCCCTGTGTTGAGGTAAGTCATTAACCTGTTTAACCAGGCATTCTGGAAACCATCTTGGGGCTGATTGCTCTTGGTCCAAAAGACAAGCTGAGCCTCGTCCCCAGATGAGAACAGGATCTGGACCTTTCCATTTATTTGTAAGGGAATTGCACCACATAAGAGGTGGGCGAACAGAATTGGACAAGGGATGCCAGTTTCTGTCTGCGGCCGAATGGCCTTCACTGTCTAGGGTAAGAAAAATAAGGGGAAGTAAGGCATGTTTAAGGCGATGCCTGGGAGTGGTAAATACAAGGGCGGAAGCCTTATGGAGGGTTATCCAAGTCTATAAGGTAAGGTGGGGACGTTCCACAACGCCTCGGCCCTGAGGTTTGTATGGAATTCCAGTAGTATGACAAATTTGCAAGGTAGCACAAAATTGTTTAAACTTGGCACTGGTATATGCAGAACAATTATCTGTTTTAATATGTATTGGTTTACCCATTACAGAAAAGGCTGAAACAAGATGAGAAAGGACATCTTTGGTACCCTCTCCAGAATGTGGTCATGCAAAAATAAAGCCACTGAAGGTATCTATAGAAACGTGTATATATTTGGTTTTTCCAAATTCAGGAAAATGAGTAACATCCATTTGCCAAAACTGATTGAGCAGTAATCCTCTGGGGTTAACTCCCAACTGTTGAATGGGGAGGGAGACAGTGCAACCAGGGCATGTTTTTACTATCCCTCGTGCCTGTTGCCTGGTAATTTTACAAAGTAATCGAATGCTCTGGGAATTTAGATGGTGAAAATTGTGTAACTCCGTGGCCTTTTGAATGGAGCCAACAAAAATTGGAAAGATGGAACGAGTTGCTGCATCAGCTTGGGGATTACCTTGTGTTAGAGGGCCGGGAAGATCAGAGTGTGCCCTGATTTGTCCTAAGAAAAATGGGTGTTGTCTGGCCTGAATTAGTTGCTGAAGCTGGTGAAACAGAAAGGCCACATTGGAAGAAGCCTTAATAGTGAGTGAAATCTCCAGCAGGAGCACAGAATGAGCAATGCAGGCACTTTCTGCATAAATATTAACAGAATTATCAAAAAATGTTATAAAAACTTGTGTTATGGCAAACAATCCAAAAACTGTGCTGACTGAAAGACACTATCAAAGGTGGTAGGCTGGTTATTGATAACAAAGACTGCATGGCCATTATTGGAACCATCTGTAAAGACAGTAAGGGCTTGAGGAATGGGAGCCTTTTGAGTAATTTTGGGAAAAATAAATGGATGTAACTGGACAAAATGTAAAAGGGGGTAATTGGGGAGGTGGTTATCAATTGTTCCCAAAAGCCTGATAGGGCAATACCTGATTCATCCACTGTCTGTAGTAAACATTGGGTTTGGTCCTTAGTATATGTAATTAAAATATTATCAGGGTCTTTGCCAAAATGTTGTCGAGAAAGCAAATGACCTTTAATAATAGTAGAAGCTACCTGAGCAAGATAAACAGTAATATCCTTGGAGGATGTGGTGGGTAAATGGACCCAAAGCAAGGGGCGGCCTTTAATTTTAAAATGTGTATTTTGCTGCCGAAATACTCCTGTGGGTGTATGAGGAGTGTGTAAAATAACCAGAACCAGAGGAAGGTTGTAAGAAATTTGTGTAACAAACTGTTGGGAAATGGCTTCTGTGACTTGGTTTAATGCCTGTCATGCCTCGGGAGTAAGCTTTTGAGAGGAGGAGGGGTGGGAATCACCTCTCAAAATATTATTAAGGGGCAAAAGTACACAAGTGGGCAATTTTAAATATGTTCTTATCCATTGAATATCCCCAGGTAATTTTTGAAAATTATTAAGGGTGTGAAGATGGTCCACACGTAGTTGTATTTTAAGAATTTGGATCTGATTATCTTGAAGTTTAAGGCACAAATAGGTATCAGAGTCCTGTGTTTGAAACTTATCAGGAGCTATCTGTTGTCCTAAGGTAGTGAGGGTTTTGTAAAGGTCCAAGTAACAATTATTAAGGTCATGGGTGTTAGGTGCAGCAATTAACAAATCATCCTTTTAATGTAAAATATAAATTTGTGGCCATCGCTCTCTCACAGGGTCTACTGCTTGAGCAACGTAATTTTGGCAAAGACTAGGGCTGTTGGCCATACCGTGGGGAAGAACCTTTCATTGAAATCTCTGCATAGGGCCCTGAAAATTAATGCGAGGGAGACTAAAGGCAAAATAGGGTCTATCCTCAGGATCTAAAGGAATGGTAATACAGCAATCTTTTAAGTCAATAACCATTTTACAATTGTTTTTGGGAATTGCCACTGGTGTGAGAATACCTGACTGTAGTGCTCCCATCGGGAGCATAACTTTATTAATGGCACACAAATCTTGTAAAAGGCGCCACTTGCCTGATTTTTTATTGATAACAAAAATTGGAGTATTCGATGGTGAGGTTGAGGGCTCTACATGGCCGGCTGCCAGCTGTTCCTGCACTAACATGGAGGCAGCCTCCAATTTTTTCTTAGGTAAGGGGCCACTGATCCACCCACACAGGAGTTTGACTCTTCCAAATAATTTTATCTGCATGAGGTACAGGAGGGTCAGGGACCAACACTAAAAATCCGAATACCCAAGGCCATATGTATTTGTGTTTTGTATGGGTTGTAGAGGCTCAACCAGTTTTCGTCTCAGTCTCCCCAGGCCTGTACCAGGGACAAAATTCATACTAAGCATTTGATGAGTCACCATGGAATTGGGACTGGGAAGAATAACTTCCATTTGACTCAAAATATCTCGGCCCCATTGGTTAATAGGTTAGGTCAGGAACATCGAAAAAAGTGACAGTTGACTTATTACCCTCTTTATCAGTCCAGCTAATAGACCTAGAGCTGACTGGAGGATTTTTTGATTGTCCTATCTCTTTAAGGTCACTCAAGGGTGGGGTGAGGGGCCAACCAGATGGCCAGTATTTTTTAGACATAATTGTGGCATCAGCTCCAATATCTAGAATTCCTTGGAATTCCTTTCCTTCAATAAGTAAGGTAAGGGGGTGTATTGTGAGAAATTGGCTGAACCCAATACACATCAGAGGAGCCCAAGGAGGCAGTCCCAGGAGGTAGGTTTGGGTGGTGGAAGTGCCTCCTGAATCCAAGGAAAGGAGTATTAATTGTGCAAGTCTTGTTCCTGCGGGGATGGCCACAACTCCATTAATAGCTGTGGCCAGTATTTTTAGTTCTCCAGTGAAATCATTATCAATAATGCCAGGGAAGACCTGAACACCTTATAAGGTAGTAGAGGCTCTTCCAAGAATAAGGGCAGATGTATGAGATGGAGGGGGACCCCTAATTCTAGTGGGTATTAACTGGGTCCCTTGCAATGTGTCTAATATTTTCTCAGTGGTGGCACAGAGGTCCAATCCTGTTCCGCCTGGTGTGGCTCGTTGGAACGAGCAATTGTGGAGAAGGATTTTGAAGTAGGTTGGTAGTTTGGGAGGGAACAAACCTTATTGCCCCTGGGTTTGTCTTGGGAAAGTCGGGGCCAGGGGTTGGCCCTCCAGTGATTTTCCAAGAAGCAGGAAGAAATAGGCTGTCCGAGGGCATTTGTTTTAGATCTCCACTCACTGGCCCAGTGATGACCTTTGCCACATCTAGGGCAAAGAGTAGCTGGGGGCGGTTTAGCCCCAGTTTGAGGAGACACTATTCCTAGGCTTTGTTTGCCTGTCAGACACTAGTGTGTAAAATGGCCAGGTTGTTTTCAAGTAAAGCAAGTAGGTGAGCCAGGATTGTGAAAGGCCATGGTAAAGGTGGCACCAAAGGCGAGACCCATGGCATGGGCTGCACCCACCCCTGCACAGAGTCTAATAAAGTCAGAAAGTTTCCTTTTATCCTTATGTGGTCGAAGAACACCCTGACATGCTGGCTTGGCGTTTTCAAAGGCAAGATGTTTTACAAAGGTGCTTTCGCTTTCGCTTGGTCCAAGCAAGCATTCTGCGGCTAGGTTAAGCCGGGAAACAAAGTCACTATAAGGCTCGTGAGGCCCTTGTCGTATTTTTGCCAAGGAAGTGGTAGCTGAGGCCTTTTGAGGGACGCGTCTCCAAGCATGTAAGCCAGCCGTCTGAATCTGCGCCAAAAGTCCAGCAGGGAAACATGCCTGTTTATTTTTAGTGTCAAAAGGCACATTGACCACTAACTTAACAGAAGTCCAGGATTTAGAGGAGGCCTTTGTTAAATTTTTTTGAGCAGTTTCCCAACAGTGCTGTTTGAAATTGCGTTCCATAACAGAAAGTCTCCAGCACTGAGGTATCTCGGGTTTGAAATTTCCAATCATTGGTAGTAAGCCATTGTGCACTGTGGATTTCTAATAATGCCACTCTGTAGGGCGCAGTGAGGCCAGAGTGAGCACAAGCCTTTTTAAGTTTTTCAAGAAAATGCAGGCTTAATTTTTTGTACACACTCTGGGTTCCTTCCTGCCTGGGGGTTAACTCCTCATCCTCTGAGTCCTGATCTCCTTGATCCATTTCCCCCGCTTTCTCCTCTTGATCATCATGTAAGTCTTTGACCTCAGACTGGGCAGGCATATCTATCTGACTGCGGGTTACTGGGAATGTGAGAACAGGCTGATGGAGCAGGTTAGCCTTTTTATTAGACCGCCGATGGGCAGCTTGCCTTGACTCCATGTCTAAGGCTAATGAGCAGAGCTCAGAGTCAAGGGATGTTAATTCTTTTAAAAGTTGGATCTGTTCCCGTCTATGCTGGAGAGACTGTCGCAAGGGAGCCAGGTTAGGCGAGGGAAGTGGAGAAAAAATACCTGGGGGCCGATGTTGGCCCCTGAAGGGCCGGAGCACAAAAGGCATGAGGGATATAGGAGGGAGGTGGATGGGTAAGTTCTATAGGCTCTGGAAGGGACCTGAGAGGTGGTCGGTCTTCTGAATGGTAGTGAGCTTCTTTCTTCTCCAAGGTAGCCTCCTCCCCAGGGGTCAATGTGTCTCTGGGATTTAAAACTGGATAAAGGTAGTTGGTAACCATTGGAGCCTTATTCATTAGGGTGGTATTTTGAGGTGGACCAGGAAGGTTCCCAGGGTCCTGGGGAGACTGAGAAGGGTCTATATCTGTACTAACTGATGGGCATGTAGAGGGGGGACGAGAGGTCATTTGCATAGTCTCTTCCCCAATCCTGACAAATTTTAAGATGCCATTGTCAAAGGGTGAACTTTTAAGAATTTCATTAATTAAGTTCCAGTAAGAAAATGTGGGAACAGGCACCTTTTCTGTGCCAAAGTATTCATAATAATCTTTTAAACAGTCTCCTACTCTAAGTCATGGTTTACCATCAATGGTTCCTTCAAGGGAAAACCATGGACACAATTCCCCTATGTATGAACAGAAAAATTTTAAGTCCTTTTTCTTAACACGTGCCCCCCATGTCTTGAAGGACTCCTTCAGGGCTGACAAAAACAAATCATGTGACGAAACTGCTTGTCCCATGGTGGGTCACTCACTGTGCATCATCCCCACACTCCTACTTGATATGTCTCTCGGTGGTGTCTGCTGAGGCAATCGCGAGCTCCGCTTGACCAAGTCTTCCAGGAGGATGGGGTTCCCCCTCAGTCAAAGGCTTGAGACCCAGTCGGTGGGCGCCAGATGTTCTGGCCGGCAGGACACATCAACGTGGGCAGCGAACATAGATGGGGAGGAATGAAGGGACAAAAGACACTAGAGATAACAGCATGACTGTAGTTCTGATCAAGCTGCAAACTTTTATTGTTCACACAGGGGATTTATATGCTGGAGATGGGAAAGCTCTCTTATCAGTAGTTCCTGGATGTCTTCACAAGGTGAGATAACCTCAGGATGTTTCAGGAAGACAGATGGCCGCAGGAAGTCTTCGAGATACAGATGGCTACAGGATGTCTCCCAGGCAGGATGTCTGCCAGGGGGCTGTTTCTTGTAAGTGTCAGGATATTCTATGAAGGAGAATTCCTTCTACCTATGAAAGACAGGGATTCAGTATTTCGAAAGGAAAATTGGAAAATGAATCCAATGTGTATGCAAATATGTGCTACACAAAAGTCTTCCCACTCTCATTCAGAACAATGCCTTGACATTACCTTCACCCCATGTAAGACATAATTAGAGGAGAAGAGTTACAAAATCTGTGAATACATATCTGGAATAGAAAATGCTCAATAGTTCACAAACTTGGAGGTGGGAGAGGAGTTTCCAAAAGTAAGAGACAGGGTAAAAACTCCACAAACATGGAGCTCTGCTGGCCTAAAGACTTCTTGAGTAACTGCCTCTGAGGTTGGGCACTTGAAATATATGTTGTTGTCAGAAGCTTTAGCTATCTCTGTAGTGAGACCATCAATGCTGGGTCTGCATCTATGTGACCTGAAGGACATGGTTTCTTATTTTCCAATGAACATGGGGCAGCAGTGCTTAATTCTCTATTTGTAGGTAAACTGTTGCCACTGAGCGCTAAGTGTCTCCCAGTGTAGACTGTGAAGCCAATTGGTCATCCTCCAATTTTTGTGGTGTTTCTTGCAGCTGCACTGGGAGTTTAGTATATGCTTCATGAAATACAAGGAGTTCAACTGGGTCACAGTGCTGGAGGGAGTTCTGTCACGTGTGGTGCGTAAGGGTCTGGAGGAGAATGCAACAACCAGGCTTCTATTCCACATAGCTTGCCCTCTTGACCATAGGAATCTGATTCTGAGCATTGCCCTGAAACCTCTAGATATAACAAGATGCCTTTACATACAAGGGTCTGGGGGCTGTACCATGTCAGTCACAAACCATTTGGAAGCCAATTCCCGATCCACATGATCCCACCAAAGCTGTATTAACACACACCTGCACACCACTGCTCTAGGCCCACTACTCAGCAGGCTCCAAATTACTGGCATCTCTGTTCTACACCATTTTCATAAAAACCAGTCAATCAAGGCACTGTCTGGTACACTCATGATCATCAATAGGACATCCAAAGGTTCTCCAGTGCCACCTGTTTATGGGAATTTCAAAAATTTCATGGTACTCATCTAGCTATTTTTCAAGGATGAAGTTGGAGGCACTCTGGGTTTCAATTCATTCAGGAACCATTAAATGGAGAGGAAGCTCATTGCAATGAAAGCTCTGGAGTACTCTAACAGGCAAGGTTTCCCAAAGAGAGGCCAAAAGGTCACATGAAGCCAGGCCCATTGAGGTCTACAATATGAACTCCATGTGTGTTTTGACTTGCAACTATGGCTGCCAAGTCTTTCACAATAAAACCATGAGATATCCTTCCTGAGATTCCCATTGCTGTGTGCAAAGCCACCCAGGGCTTAGATCTCAGTTTCCAAGGGCGACTCTCATGTGTGCCCTCCTAAAATCCCAACACAATTCATGGCAATACTTCTTTGAGTTAAGTTCCACAACTCAGTCTCTAAAAGGAATCACACCAGTGTTCAAGCACAGGTGGACCCAGTCATCTCTTCCAAAGGCCACACAAAGGACCACAATTAAAACCAAAACACTCCCACATGGCCCTCATCTTCTTCCATATAGACACTAATCATACCTTCTGGCTGTAGGTTTCCATGAGGGGTGGAGCCAAAGACAGTGTCCAAAATAAGCTCCCTTGCCCCCATTTTCCTGAAGTCAGTGTGGCCAGGGCACCCTTCCTGTGAACCAGGAGTGATCAAAGAGGCCTGCCGTTAATACTGCTCTGATTCTCCATTTTGAAGCCTACTGACTCTGGGGTAAAGATTCTTTATGTTAATTGGAGTATTGAGAAAACCAAAGCACCTATGGGCTAGCCTCTGCAGGGCTTTGAAGAACACCTTTGTCCCAAAGCATCCATAATCTCAATGATGAAGGTCAGGAACCATACAGAGGTAGGAGAGAGACTTCATCCACAATGACTGCTCTTTTGGCTCTTTTGGTTTTGGATGCACACATGGGATTTTTCTATAGATTCATCAGGTGGTGAGAATCTAAGCCACAGCCTCACACAGGGGCAAGAGGCTGATTAAGACACATCTCTTTCCAAAGCAATTAAGCAAAGAGGCACAGGTGATGCCTATTCATTTCCACTTGAAAACTGTTTTCTTCAGGCTTTACAAAGTGGTGGCCTGAGGAGAAGACCTTCCTGACATTCACGGTGTGGTGAGCCGCTTCTGCAGATTATGGTCACCATTGCAGGATGGCGCTGGCTCCACTGTGGTCTGTGACAAACGACTCCTTGTTTGGGAGAGTTGGTGCATGGTTTTTCAGCACCCTATGAGAAAGTTCCACGTGGAAGCTTCGCATTGGGGCTTGGGATGCTTTATTAAGGCTGGGAGGGGCATCCGACAAGGAATTAGAAGAAATATCAAGGGCCTGAATAAACTGCTGAAAGAAGATTCCTGAGTTGCGTCTTCCTTGCGGGCAAGGGGTCGCGACAAGTGGTGCCGAGACCCGGGAACCAGAACTTTCAGTAGTCAGGGTTGGTGCACCAGTTAGTCCCAGGTAAGTGGGACCCGCGATCAAAGCAGGGGTTAGTCCCAGGTAAGCGGGATCCGCGATCAAAGCGGGGTAGCTCCTCTGTAAAGCCAGAGAGAGCGGTACATTTTATTGCAGCTGCACTGTGTACTTTCGCTTTTACTTTCACTTTTGTTTTTTGTGCGTCTTTTGTTGTGTCATGGGTGCCGCATCTTCAAGTCAGCTTCTCCTGGCCCTAGATGGCCTGTTATGTTCCAAGGGCCTAGAAGTGAAACATAGTACTTTACAGAGATTTTTACAGAAGACAGATATTGCTGCACCGTGGTTTGCGTTTTCGGGCAGCCTTACTATACCTAGCTGGGATAAATTAGGCACAGATCTTGACTTTGTTTCTGAGCAGGGCATATTAGAGGGTGGGGTGATACCCCTTTGGAAGATGATCCGTAGTTGCCTCGCAGATGGCAGATGTCAGGAAGCACTTACTAAAGGACAGGAAGTTTTAGAGCAATTACATGAGGAAAGATCAGAGACGGCACGAAGTGAGGTAATTCAGGAGGATGGGAGTGTGCGGAGCGAGACACAGGGGAGGAGGCGATTGTCTCCAGCATGAAGTGAGGTATTTCAGGAGGATGGGAGTGTGCGGAGCAAGAAACAGGGGAGGAAATGATTGTATTCAGATCTCAGTACGCTGCGCACACTCCCATGCAAAAGTGGGTCAGAGGAGGAGGAGGATGAGGAGGAAGAGCTCGGGAGACTATCTCGTCAGCTAGGGAGTCTAACTATAGGAGAAGGGAACAAAAATAAACAGGAGCTCAAGGAAAATGATCCTCCGGATCCGCCGCCGTACGGTGGGGGTGTTTCGAGGAGAGCTTTCCATGCCCAAACATGGAGGGCTGTTAACGCTGAGATGGGTCTTGCTTATCCAGTTTTCCAGGATGACAATAGGGGAAGATTTTATGAGCCCTTAGATTTCAAAATTGTGAAGACCCTGGCGGAGTTTGTGCGCACTTATGGGGTGGGTGCCGCCTTCACACTAACTCAGGTGGAGAGTCTGTCTAGATACTGTATGACTCCCTCTGATTGGGCTAGCCTTGTTCGGGCTTGTGTCTCTCTAGGTAAATATTTAGACTGGAGAGCCTTTGTGCTAGAGGGCGCGGTAGAGCAGGCCGCCCAAAACCATGTGGCGGGACACCCCCATTGGGACAAGGATATGCTTTTGGGACAAGGCAGATTTGCTAATCAACAGACAGGATTCCCTCCTGAGGCATATGATCAAATTAACAACATTTGCATTCGGGCATGGAAGTCACTTCCAAATAGAGGAGAGGTGTCTGGTAACTTGACTAAGATTCTGCAGGGCCCTACAGAACCCTTTTCAGATTTTGTAGCAAGGATGGTGGATGCCGCTGGAAAGATTTTTGGGGACCCTGATAGAGCCATGCCCCTTATCAAGCAATTGGTCTTTGAGCAATGCACCAAGGAGTGTAAAGCAGCAATCGCTCCTTATAAAAACAAGGGCATAGAAGCTTGGATAAAAGTGTGTAGAGAGCTTGGAGGACCTTTAACTAATGCAGGTCTTGCAGCTGCTGTCCTTCGGATTGCAAAAGAGGGCGGTCCTGGTGCTGGAACATGCTTCCATTGTGGTCAGTTCGGCCATTTCAAACGTGACTGTCGCAAAAAAGACAATTTTACTGGACCTCCTCGCGGTGGCCCTTCTAATGGCCCTCGTCAACCGGGGCTGTATCCAAAATGCAAAAAGGGGAAGCATTGGTCAAAAGAGTGTAGATCAGTGAGGGACATCCATGGACAGCCTATTTCAGCTGGGCCAAAAAACGGCCGAAGGGGCCCCCGACCCCAGGGCCCACAAATATATGGGGCAATGGAGAATGTCACACCCGAACCTGAGACATGGCCTTCTCTGCGCCATCCCATGAGACACGGAGAGCCAGTACAGGTGCCGCGGGATTGGACCTCTGTTCCACCTCCAGACTTGTATTAACAACTATGATGGGAGTCCAATTGGTGGAAACTGAGTTCAAAGGGCCTTTACCACCTGGCACTGTAGGTTTGCTAATTGGACGTGCATCCTCTATCCTACAAGGTCTTCATGTTTTCCCCGGAGTTATAAACCCTGATACTGTAGGGGCAGTAAAGGTTATCGTGGAAGCTCCAAGGGGCATTGTGTCTATCTCCCCAGAGATCGGATTGCTCAATTGCTAATTTTGCCTAGTTTGCATAATCACTTCCCTGCTGACTCAAGGTCACGGACGGGAAATGAGATTGGTACCACCAGAAGAAATTGTGCCTATTTGTCACTGGATATGAGCAGTCGCCGCACCTTGGAATTAAGCATAGAAGGTAAATCTTTTGTGGGATTGCTGGACACAGGAGCAGATCGTACTATCATAGCCCTTAAGGACTGGTCTAGGGGATGGCCAGTGCAGGCTTCTGATCAATCACTAAGAGGACTTGGATATGCCCAAGCCCCTCAAATCAGCTGTAGACATCTATCTTGGAAGGACTCGGAAGGACACGATGGTACCTTTCAGCCTTATGTTCTTGATTTACTTATTTCTTTATGGGGCCATGATCTGATGAAAGACATGGGGTTCACTCTTAGTAATGACTATTCCCCAGTGTCTCAACATATCATGCAAAATATGGGGTATAGGCCAGGTCTAGGACTAGGAAGGCACCTACAGGGGCGTAAGCATCCTGTGCAAGGTCATCAAAAGCTTAACAGGTTTGCTCTGGGTTTTTCCTAGGGGCCACTGGGGCTCCAATACCCATAACATGGCTCACCGAGGAGCCTGTTTGGGTGCCTCAGTGGCCTCTTCCCTCAGCTAAACTGGCAGCAGCCCATGATCTAGTCAAAGAACAACTTGATTTGGGTCACATCCAACCTTCTAATTCTCCATGGAATAATCCCATATTTGTCATTAAGAAAAAATCAGGGAAGTGGCGCCTACTGCATGATCTACGAGCAGTTAATGCTCAGATGCAACTTATGGGGCCCATTCAAAGAGGGCTGCCTCTGCTCTCCTCTGTTCCTCAAGGCTGGCATATAATTGTTATTGACATTAAAGACTGTTTCTTTTCCATTCCTTTGCCTCCTAAAGATTCACAACGTTTTGCTTTCACCCTTCCCTCGTGTAATCACGAAGAACCAGATCAAAGGTTTGAGTGGGTGGTGTTGCCGCAGGGGATGGCTAATAGTCCCACGATGTGCCAGATGTATGTGGGGAAGGCACTCACACCTCTCAGACATAAGTATTCCTCCACCAAGATCATTCATTATATGGATGATGTGTTATATGCCGCAAAATTAGAACAGACAGTTAATGAGGCTTATAAAGAACTCGTGATGCTGTTGGCTCAACATGGACTGCACATCGCACCTGAAAAGGTTCAAACGGGGGATTCTATCAGGTATTTGGGAGCGACAATTGGGTATAACAAATTAAAACCGCAAAAAATTACCTCAGGACTCAAGATCTCCAAACTCTAAATGATTTTCAAAAATTGCTGGGAGATATTAATTGGATAAGAGGATATTTACATATTCCTAATATTGTGCTCCAGCCTTTGTATGCTACTCTTAAGGGTGATCCAGATCTTGCTTCCCCTCGTAGCCTCACTACAGAGGCTAGAGTGGCTTTTATAAAAGTAGAACAAGCTTTACAGCATGCCACTCTATGCAGGCTCCAGAGTGATAAACCTTTCCAGTTATGTGTGCTTGCCACTATGCGGCAGCCTACTGGAGTACTGTGGCAAGATGGGCCCATACTATGGATCCACCCACATATATCCCCAGGAAAATCCTTAGAATATTATCCTGATGCTGTTGCAGCATTGGCACTTAAAGGGATTCAACAAAGCATTCAATTTTTCGGCCAATCACCTTCTTCTCTTATCATACCCTACACTAAAGCTCAACTTAATGTTTTATGTGCTACTCTAGCCAACTGGGCTATTCTGTGTTGCTCGTTTCAAGGGGGTATTGATTATCACTACCCTTCTCATCCATTACTCCATTTTGTTAAAGAACATCCCATCATTTTCCCTAAGGTAACTTCATCCAGTCCATTTCCGGGAGCTGTTAACATTTTTACTGATGGTTCCAAGTCTGGAATGGGAGCCTATGTAATTAATGACTCTCCCCCTATCCAGCATCAATTTGCTCCTGGAAATCCACAATGGGTAGAACTACAAATTGTTATTGAAGTTTTTAAACAGTGTTCTTTTCCTTTTAATCTTACTTCGGACTCCAGCTATGTGGTACAAGCACTAAAAGTCCTGGAGGCCGTGGGAGCTATTAGTGATGCCCACAATGTGTCTGCTTACTTTACTCAGCTTCAACAGCTTATCTCTAACCGCACTGCTTCTTTTTATCCAATGCACATCCGGGCTCACACCCCTCTTCCTGGTCCGTTATCCCAGCGTAATGCCTGTGCGGACTTAGCCACTAGAGGTCAATTGATATGCTTGGCTTCCTCCTTAGAGGGGGCTAAGTTGTTTCACCAAAACTTCCATGTTAATGCATTAACGCTGCGCAGGCGTTTTTTCATTTCAAGAGCGGATGCTCGGCAGATAGTATTGCAATGTCCCCATTGTGTCACATTTCTTCATTCCCCTAATTATGGAGTAAACCCACGGGGATTGAAGCCATTGGTTGTTTGGCAAATGGATGTGACACATATACCTGACTTTGGTAACCTAATCCCAGTGCCTCCTTCTTCTAGTAGTATTTATGATGCCACTCATTTCAAGGCCTCTCCTTACTGTTCCCCTAATCTTGGTTTCCCCCCAACATTTACGCCTTGTCAGGATCATTCTTGGGAGAAGCATCAAGTTGCTAAAGGTTTCTCCCTTTCCCCCTCTCTTAAGAAGTATGTTTATAACTTTAACAATAGTGCCAGCTCCTCTACAGGAGTAGGTTGGTCCTTGTTTCAATGGCAGATTTCCAATGAAAAGGGGGCTTCAGCCGATATTTGTGCACTGGCTCAGTTGGTAGGAGCCAAAAGTTGGCTGGCTAATATTTCTGGTACTGTTAGGGAAAGTGAACGAGGTAATAGATTTACATCTGTTTCAGTCGACTCTCTGTTTTATAATGCCACATTGCCTCCTGCAATGGTCTGTGTCCAATCCCCCTTCTTATTCCTTTTGGCTAAGGCCACCTCTTCGGGGATGCTGGATTGTTCTCATACTACCTGTATCTTATCTGAGTGTTGGAATGGTTCCTGGACTGTAGCAGTGGTTATGAAAATTCCAACTTTTGTCCCAATCCCGGTCACTGCGGATCCTGATAAATTCCATATTGTTGAGCTACTTAGAGTCTGCAGAGATTTTGGAATCACAGCAGCTATAGTGACAGCCGTGGCGGTATCTGCTGCTGCAGCGGTTACAGCCGGAGTGGCTATGGCCAATCAAGTACAAACTGCTGCCACCATTAATCAAGTTGTCCAACAAACTTCCAGTATACTTGAATCCCAAAATACAATTAATCAACATATTTTGTCAGGGATTTTAGCTGCCAATCAAAGAATAGATTTACTCCAAGCTCAGGTAGAAGAATTGGCTGACTTGGTGCTTTTGGGTTGTGGTGACCAACGTGCACATTTATGCATAACCTCTGTCAGATTTAATGATTCCAGGAATGCTTCCTGCATCATTGGTGAATATTTGGCCAGAAATTGGTCCATGGAAGCGGAAGACATGATCCAGTCTCAACTAACCCAGATAGCTTTCTTGAATAACACCAGTGTTGATCCCGTGACTTTGGGTCAATTCACCGATTGGATATCTTCTGCTTTTTCCTTTTTTAAAGAGTGGGTGGGGGTAGGCATTTTTGGTGCAATGTGTTGCTTCGGTATGTTTCTCTGTTTGTGGTTTCTCTGTCACCTCAAGGCCCGCAATGCTCACGATAAGGCTATGATCATCCAAGCTCTTGCAGCTTTAGAAAATGGCAATTCACCTCAAGTCTGGCTTGCGCATCTTAAACAGTAAATCTTTGACATGGTCGTTGCACCCCAAGTTATTATAACATTGCACTGGGATCGGCAAGTCTTTCCTCGTTATTCTCTTAGTGTTGGAAAGCCCTTGCACTCTGCCGGTCTTGGTGCCATTGCACGCAGGTGGGTTTCCACACTAATTCTTCTCTATCGCCTTAAAGTCCGTGCCTTTCTTTCAGGGTGTTGTCAACTCGTTTGTCGTTGTGTACAGCCACAGTTCAGCCTCAGCTGTCCCCCTTCGTCCACCTTCGTCATGATACAGGATGCGAGGCAAGGCACTGCACTTGAGTGATCCTTGAAGTGGACCTCAAGGAGAGCATGTCCTATTGCATGCGGGTTTGATGTCCACGCCCCGCCCCACGAAAAAAGGCGTCTGCTGATATGGCTTCGGATCTGGGGAAGGGCCCTCCTTAGGTCTGAGCCATACTATGCAGCCACTTCTGCACAGTGGGATAGGACCTCTACTCTCGCATGCATTGTTTTCAGAAAACAGAAGGGGGGAACTGTGGTGAGTCGCTTCTGCAGATTATGGTCGCCATTGCAGGATGGTGCTGGCTCCACTGTGGTCTGTGACAAACAACTCCTTGTTTGGGAGAGTTGTTGCATGGTTTTTCAGCACTCTATGAGAAAGTTCCACGTGGCAGCTTCGCATTGGGGCTTGGGATGCTTTATTAAGGCTGGGAGGGGCATCCGACAAGGAATTAGAAGAAATATCAAGGGCCTGAATAAACTGCTGAAAGAAGATTCCTGAGTTGCGTCTTCCTTGCGGGCAAGGGGTCGCGACATCACGGCAACAGAAGAATAGGTAAACAAAAGGCCCAAAGCAGGGTTTCTCCACTGAGACTTTCCTGGTCACACTGATAATTGAGTTTTCTGAGATGTTCCCATTCCCTTCAGCTATCCAGTACATGGCCATGTCACAGAGTTTGGAGGTGGTACATAGCTTGGACACAAAACCATGATCTTATTCTTGAGATTAGCTAGACTTCAGGAAGAATACCAGAACTTAGGATGGTAGTATGTGTTGCCCATCCACAAGGCAAGCAGCAGACCATTCATAAATTGGGCAGGTTGAATGTTGGGAAGCTTTCTACTAGACAGGACACATCTATCGATGCATTCTCTTTTCTAATGTCTACAACCACGGACTCAGTGGGATACACAGACATTGAAGCACTCGCCTTGTGAAATGACTTACTAGAAACAATTCACAGCAAACCAAACAATCAAACTTTCCTACCTATTCTCAGAACATGAGACAAAACCACAGACCCACACGCACACCCACAACCACACAGACCCCCAAGTAGGTCTGTGACTATCCAGAGTGTCCTCTCACTGGTGAGCCATAATATATTGCCCCATAAGGGGCTGTCCTGTCTCAGATCTAGTCTCCATGGCCAACTCTGTGATGCTGTCAGGAGCCAGCAGTGAGCCACTACCTGATTTCTCAGGAAAGGCCCCTCTTCAGACCTTCCTGGGATTTGGCCATCCTCACATCAGTAGGTACCAAGAAAGACTGACTCTGTCCTTGGTAAATCCAAACAAGTTTGACCACTGGGACTTGGACTGGGACTGGCTCTGGGTGCCTGGCTTTTTGGATCCTAAGTTCAGAGAGTTCCATAACAAAGGAAGTGAGGTGAGGTCACTTCCCTCAGGAACTGAATGAGGTCAGTACATTGGCAACCACTTTGTCCTAACAGTTGCTTCCAGATTCTGATGAGATGGAGGCTGCACCTACTTCTGTGACATTTTAACAATTTAGAATGGTATATCAACCATAGGCACCCGGGAACAGCTCTCCACACAGGCCTTGTTTTGTCCATCTTCTCTACATTAAGAGGGGAGAGGATAATTCAGATACATCCTTTCGTCCTGACCGGGTTGTTTGCCATGGAAGATGACTTTTGCTCTCTAAGGTCCTTCATTGCTGCCTACATCTTCTCAAAAGATTATTTCTGCATGGACTTTTGAAGTTCTCAGCTGGTGGAGGATCCCCTACCTTCCTGTATTGAAAGACCAACTGTGTCCCTGCTCTTCTGTAAAGTGAGATTGAGGGAACAGTGTATGGTTAGGGTTAATAGCGTGTTCGATTTGGGTTAGGAATCATTCTGCTATATGAATAATGGTATTGGGAACCTATGATATTTATAAGAATATAGACGTGAAATACATGCATGAGATCAGAGACCTAGGAAAGATTTGAAGCCCAGAAATACATTGTACCCTTGATTGGTATACTTAGCTTGAATTATGTTCTCCACCAAGGTCTCAGATAAATCGATATACAATGGCATAGGACCGTGTACCTCGGGTGATTGAATGTAGAAGAGAACATCCAGTCAAAAAGGGATAGTCCGTACGATTAGGAAGATACTCAGTATGTTTAGGAAGAATAGTGAGTCTAGGAGTTGGACCAAAAGTTCTTTTGCAATAGGGTTTCGGTTTGAGAATGTAAATGTCAGCACATGTGAAGGGACAGTCACAATGATGAACTGAGGAAAATATGTAGGAAAGCAGATATCAATAGGGACCTTAGGAAATCAGGCAAAGTATAAGGTGAGTGATAGGATTGGATATTGTCAACAGGCGTGAGGTTGAATATATAATCTTAGGAAGAAACAAATATGTAGTCACCAATAGGATTGACATTTGAGAGCATTAGGCAACATGGACATGGATGTTTTTAGTAATCCATGCTCACTTTCCATTTAGGCTCTGGCACAATCATAAGTGTGACCTTTGCCTTTTGTGTCCAGAGTACTTCTGTGGTAAATGTATATGTAGATAAGGTGACATGAGTATTTCTTACACCATTACAGGGAGCAATATTCTGAAAACTTATACATTATTACTGGGGCTACAAATAGGTGTACCCTGTGTTGATGATTATAGAGATGATGCATGAATAGACCATATTGTGAATAAAGTATATTACTGGTTCCAACTTTATATAATGGATTGAATTTACATCTGAAAATATATAGGAAATCTTATATTGATATATACACATTCATTCCAATCAGTTATATATCTAATGGTAATATTAGGGTTACGGTTTATCATGAAGAGTGTGTGAGTTTTGCTTCAGAAATAATTATGGAATCGAAAAAATGTTTTTAGAAAGAAGTCTAGTGAAAGGACCAATAAAGAAACAAGAAGGAATACATATGTTCTGAAGTAGGAAGTAATTGAATGTGAACCAAATGCCTATAAATTTGTGAACATGTGGATGAAAATATATATCCTATGATGTCCAAAAACTGAAGAAATTGTAATGTACCAGTGTTGAATAAAAATGAACTTCAAAATACACATCATGTCCCATAGGAATCTACTTGCATTGATGTTAAACTGGGTCAGTTACTGTTGAAATATTAGGATTTGTAAGCACCATTCAATGAAGTTAGTTTTCAGTACTAGGAAACCAATATGTATTTCAGCTTGTTTAGTATTTCTGAGAATAATCTTGTGAAATGTTGTTTATAAATACACATGCAGGAACATGAATGAATTTATGGAGTGTATAATAAGACACATATATTTCATATTTTGGAAAATCTGGAGAATACACACACACACACACACACATTAATATGTAGCAATACATATGCCAATCGAAATTCATCATGAAATATAATTCATCCACATATCCAAAAATATTCATTCTAATGAACATGGATTTATGTATAATGTTTTTCACTAGGAAGCTCACCCATAGGTTGAATTTTCAGTTCCATCAGTATTTATGGGGAGTCATCTCTTCTTATAATTTTTATATTACAAAGTCAGTGAGCTCACAATAATGTACATGTGATACCATGTAGGATACTATACATGCATAAAAAAATACATGTGCTGAATAGGCTACAGAGTAAGGAAGACAGGAATTTACATATGTGGTAACTTTAAAAACTAATGGAGAAATATTACAATGAAAAGTTGACTAGATTTATAGCACATACACTTGATAAAGCAGAAGGCAAATCCAAGTATACACCATGCTTCCTATGAAAGGCCTGTATTTATATTCAGTTAGGTTTCTTTTCTCCAGGATATTAGGATTAGTACTCAGAGTCTAGTAGGGTATGGGTTAGTGTCAGGGATTCAGTATTTCAAATGGAAAATATGAAAATGAATCTAATGTGCATGCAAACATGTGCTACACATAAATCTTCCCACTCTCATCCAGAACAATGCCTAGACATAACCATCGCTCCAAGTAAGACACAATTAGAGGAAAGGAGTTAGAAAATCTGTGAATACATATGTGGAAGGGAAAATGCTCAGGAGTTCACAACACTGGAGTTGGAAGAACAGTTTCCAAAAGTAAGGGAGAGGGTAAACACTCCACAAACATCGAGCTCTGCTGGTCTAAAGACTTCGTGAAATACTTCCTCTAAGGTTGGGCACATGAAATATATGTAATTGTCAGGAGATTTAGCTTCGTTTGTAGTGACACCATCAAATCTGGGTCTGCATCTATGTGACGTGGACGACATGGTTCCTTATTTTCTAATGAACATGACGCAGCAGTTCAGAATTCTCTCTTTGTAGGTAAACTGTGGCCACTGGGAGCTAAGTGTCTCCCCGTGTGGTCTGTGAAGCCATTTGGTCATCCTCCACTTTTTGTGGTGTTTCTTACTGCTATACTGTGAGTTTGGTATTGGCTTCACGAAATACAAGGAGTTCAACTGGGACACAATGCTGGAGGGAGTTCTGTCACGTATGGTTGGTCAGGGTCTCCAAGAGAATGTATGAACCAGGCTTCTATCCCACATAGCTTTCCTCCTTGACTATAGCACCCTGATTCTGAACATTGCCTTGAAACCTCTAAATAAAACAAGATGCCTTTACATATAAGGGTCTGCTGCCTGCACCTTGTCAGTCACAAGGCTTTTTGAAGCCAATGGCAGATCCAGGTGGTCCTACCAAATATATTTATTTACACACCTACCGTCCACTGCTCTACATCCACTACTCAGCAGGCTCCAACTTACTGGTATCTCTGTTCATCACCATTTTCACAAAACCCAGTCAATCAAGGCACTATTTGGTACACTCATGATCATCAACATGATATCCAAAGGTTCTCCAGTGCCATCTGGTAATGGGAATTTCAAAAATTTCATGGTACTTGTTTAGCCATTTTTCAAGGATGAAATTGAAGGCACTGTGGATTTCAATTCAGGAACCATTAAATGGTGAGGAAGCTAATTTCAATGAAAGCTCTGGAGAATTCTCACAGGCAAGGCTTCCCAAAAAGTGGCCAAAAGGTCACATGAATCCAGGCACAATGATGTGTACTATGTGAGGTCCATGTGTTTTCTGACTCTCAACTATGGCTGCCAAGTCATTAAAAAAAAAACATGTGATAACCTGGCTGAGATTCTCAGTGCTCTATGCAAAGCCACCCTGGACGGAGATCTCAGTTTCCAAGGGCGACTCTCATGCATGGCCTCTTAAATCCCAACACAATTCATGGATATACTTTTCTGAGGTCAGTTCCAGAACTCAGTCTCTAATGGGAATCACAGCAGAGTTCAAGCCAAGGTGGACCCAGTCACCTCTTCCAACTGCCACACAAATGACCACAATTGAAATCAAAACACTCCCACATGGCCCTCATGTTCTTCTATATTGACACTCATGATAAACTCTGGCTGGAGTTTTCCAAAAGGGGAGCATCCCTAGTCAGTGTCCAAAATAACCTCCCTTGCCCCTCATTTGCCTAAAGTCAGGGTGGCCTGGACACCCTTCCTGTGAACCAGGAATGATCAAATAGGCCTGCCGTTAATACTTCTCAATTATCCAAATTGAGGTCTTCTGACTGTGGGGTTTAGACTCTTTATGTGAATTAGTGTCATGAGAAATCACTAGCACCTATGGGCTAGCCTCTGCAGGGCTTTGAAGAACTCATTTGATCCAAAGATCCCTCTTCTCACTTGATGGAATTCAGGAACCTTACAGAGGAAGGCGAGAGACTTCATCCACAATGACTGCTCTTTTGGCCATTTTGGTATTGGACACATGGGATCTTTCTTTAGATCCATCAGGTGCTGAGAATCTAAGCCACAGCCTCACACAGGGTCAAGAGGCTGATTCAGACACATCCGTTTCCAAAGCAATTAAGCAAAGAGCCACAGATGATGCCCATTTATTTCCATTTGAAAACTGTTTTCTTCAGGCTTCACAAAGAGGTGGCCTGAGGCAAAAAACTTTCTGACATTCAGAGCAACAGAACAATAGGTAATTAGAAGTCCCAAAGCAGGGTTTTTTTTCACTGAGACTTGTCAAAAGCCAGTGGTGAGCCACTACCTGCTTTCTCATAAAAGGCCCCTCTTCAGAGCTTTCCTGGCATATGGACATCCTCACATCTGTAGGTACCAAGATAGACTAACTCTGTCTTTGGTAATTCAAAACTAGTGACACCACTGGGAGTAGGACTGGGACTGGCTCTGTATGCCTGGCTCCCTGGATGCCAAGTTCCATCACCAAAGAAGTGAGGTTAGGTCACTTCCTTCAGGAACTGAATGAGGTCACGGCCTTGGCAACCACTGTGTTCTAACATTTGCTTCCAAGGGTCCCATGAGATGGAGGCTTCCCCTACTTCCTGTGACACTTTCACATGTTAATATGGTATATCAACCATAGGCACCTGGGAACAGCTCTCCACACAGGCCTGATTTGGTCCATCTTCTCTACATTAAGAAGAAAGAGAGGCTGATTAAGACACAACCCTTCACCTGACCAGGTTGTTTGCCATGTAAGATGACTTGTGCTATCTCAGGTCCTTCATAGCTGCCTACGTATTCTCCAGGGATCCTTTCAGCATGGACCTTTGAAGTTCTCATCAGGTAGAAGATCCCCTACATTCCAGTATTAAAAGACCAACTCTGTCCCTGCTCTTCTGTAAAGTAAGATTGAGGGAACACTGTATGTTTAGGGTTAATAACAGGTTCAGTTTGGGTTAGGAATCATTTTGTGGATGAATACTGGTATTGGCATCCTGCGATACCAATAAGAATATAGAGGTGAACTGCATGTATGAAAACAGAAATCCAAGAAAGATTGGAAGGCCAGAAAAGCATTGGGCTCTTGATTGTGATACTTAGAATTGAATTACGTTCTGCACAGATGTCTCAGATAAATCGATATACAATGGCATAGGACCTTGTACCTTGGATGATTGAATGTAGAAGAGAACATCAAGTCAAAAAGGGATAGTCGGTAGGATTAGGAAGATAGTAGGTAGGTTTAGGAAGAAGGGTGAGTGTAAGATTTGGAATAAAATTTCTTTAGCAATAGGATTTCGGTTAGAAAATGAATTAAAATGTAAGCACATGTGAAGAGTCTGTCACAATGATGAACTGGGGAAAATATGTAGGTAAGCCGATATCAATAGGGACATTATGAAATCAGCAAAGTAATAAGTGAGAGATAGGCTTAGACATTTCAAAGGGTTGAGTTTGAATATGCAATCTTAGGAAGAAACAAATATGTAGTCACCAATAGGATTGACATTTGAGAGCATTAGGCAACTTGGACATGGATGATTTTAGTAATCCATGTTAATTTTCCATTTAGGCTTTGGTACAATCATAAATGTAAATTTGAATTCTGTGTCCAGAATATTTCTGTGAATAAATGTATATGTAGATAAGGTGACATGAGTATTTCTTCCACCATTTCTGGGAGCAATATTGACTGACTACTTCTGACTGATAGGTACATATTCTTTATGTGATTTGGAGTCATGAGAAACCCAAGCACTTCTTCAGGTCTTGAAGAACTCATATGACCCAAAGGATCCCTATTCTCACTTGATGGATGTCAGGAATTGTTGGGAGCCATCAGCCAAGTAGGTATGACAATTTCCTTTCCAGCGTACCCCCATGTTTCTTTAGTGGAAGGACTCATGGAAATAGGACATTTTCCAGGACATTGCATGTAAGGTGACCTTGCTCAAGGACCAGGGCAGGATCCGTGTTTAGGGTGTTCCCCCTTTAGAATAGGGCAGTTTAGCATAATAGGAGATTAGGGTGTTCCCCCCTTAGAATAGGGCGTATCCTGCTGCTGATTTCCTCTTGAGTTCTTAGGGTCAGACAGTATATTTTGGGAGACAGAAGCCCATGTGGAGTGGATTTGGGCAGAGTAGTGGATTTGGGCAGAGGTGGATTTGGGCAGAGAACGTGGATTCCCCCAGAATGTGTTTGTAGACGGCCGGTGTGAGTTCGGGAATAAAGAATTGCTGTTTGAATCTACAAGTTGTGTGGTGGCTCGTGATTTGTGCCCAGCCAGAGACTGCGGCAAGGAATCTAACAGAGGAAGGGAAGATACTTCATCCACAATGACTGAACTTTTTGCCATTTTGGTTTTGGATGCACACATGGGATCTTTCCTTAGATCCATCAGGTGCTGATAATCTAAGTCACAGCCTCACACAGGGCCAAGAGGCTGATTCAAACACATCCCTTTCCAAGGAAATTAACCAAAGAGCCACAGGTGATGCCCATTCATTTCCATTTGAAACCTGTTTTCTTTAGGCTTCACAAAGGGGTGGCCTGAGGATAAGACCTTCCTGACATTCAGGGCAACAGAAAAATAGGGAAGCAAAAGGCCCAAAGCAGGGTTTCTGCACTGAGACTTTCCTGGTCACACTGTCCCTGCTCTTCCGTAATGTTAGATTGAGGGAAAAGTGTATGGTTAGGGTTAATAACACGTTCGATTTGCGTTAGGAATCATTCTGCAGGACGAATATTGGTACTGGGAATCTGCAATATTTACAAGAATATATAGGTGAAATATAAGTATGAAAACAGAAATCTAGGTAAGATTTGAAGCCCAGACGGGCATTGGGCCCTTGAGTGGGTTACTTAGCTTTGAATTATGTTCTGCACAGATGTCTCAGATAAATCGATATACAATGGCATAGGAACTTGTACCTTGGATTATTGAGTGTCGAAAAGTACATCAAGTCATAAAGGGAAAGTCCGTAGGTTTAGGATGATAGTCTCTAGGTTTAGAAACAACAGTGAGTATAGGATTTGGACCAAAAGTTCTTTAGCAATTTCTTTTCAATAAGAGAGTGAATGTAAATGTCAGCACATGTGAAGAGTCAATCACAATGATGAACTGGGGAAAATATGTAGGAAAGCAGATATCAATAGACACATTAAGAAATCAGCAAAGTATAAAGTGAGGGATAGGATTAGACATTTTCAACAGGCTTGAGGTTGAATAAATAATCTTAGGAAGAAACAAATACATAGGATTTATCAATAGGATTTACATTTGAGAGCATTAAACAACGGGGACATAGATATTTTTAGTAATCCTTGCTCATTTTCCTTTTAGGCTTTGCTACAATCATAAGAGTGAGTTTTGCTTTCTGTGTCCAGAATATTACTTTGTTAAAATTTATATGTAGATCAGGTGACATGAGCATTTCTTCCACCATTACTGGGAGCAATATTTTGAAGACGTAATTGGGGAACAAAGTAGAGTACCCTGTGTCAATGTATATAGAAATAATGTATGAATAGACCATACTGTGAATAAATTATATAACTGGTTCCAACTTTAAATAGTGGATTGATTTGATATCTTAAAATATACAAGAAATCTTAAATTGATATACATACATTCATGATAACCAGTTATACACTAACGGTAATATTAGGGTTATGGTTTAGAATGAAAAGTGTGTGAGTTTTGCTTCAATTATGATTATGGAAATCGAAAATAATGTGTTTGGAAAGAACTCTCATGAAAAGACCAGTCAAGAACCTTGGAAGAATATATGTGTTCTGAAGCAACAGGTGATTGAAATTGAAACAAATGTCTATAAATTTGTGAACTTGTGGTTGAAATATATATCCTATTTTGTACATAAACTGAAGAAATAGTAATGTACCTCTGTTTAATAAATATGAACCTAAAAATACACATCATGTACCATGGGACACTGCTTGCATTGTTGTTGAACTAGGTTTTACTGTAGAAATATTAGGATTTGTATGCACCATTCACAGAAGTTAGTTTTCAGTACTAGGAAACAGATATGTATTTCAGGTGGATGAATATTTCTGAGAATAATCTTGTGAAAAGTTGATCATAAATTCACATACATGAATATGAATGATTTTAAGGAGTGTATAATAAGATTCATGTATTTCATATTTTGAAAAATATAGAGAGTGTGTATATATATATAAATATACACACACACACACACACACACACACAGACAGACATTAAAAAGAAGCAATATATTTGCCAATCGAAATTCATCATGAAATATATATCATCCACAGGTGCAAAAATATTTATTTCACCGAAAATGGATTTATGAATAATGTTGTTCTACTAGAAAGCTCACCCATAGGTTGAGTTTTCAATTCCAACAGTATTTAGGAGGAGTGATCTCTTCTCATAACTTGTATCTGCCTCGTCTGCAACCTCACAAAAATGTAGGTGTGATAACAGGTAGGATTCTATATGTGCATATAAAAATACATGTGCCGAACAGTCTACAGAGAAACGAGACACCAATTTGTTGAGAGCCACAGCTGAAGGGGCCCCAGCAAACTTCCAGCTCCCAGAAACATCCACCTGCCAGGTGATTGTTGGCTCACAGCGGCCCCAGCAACATCTAGCTGATTGGCTCCTCTGTGGTGATGCTCATTGGAGATGCTCATTGAGCTTTTTCCCCGCCCTTTCCGACTGCCAGCTGATGATTGGCTCACAGCAGCCCCAGCAACATCTAGCTGATTGGCTCCTCTGCGGTGATGCTCATTGGGCTGTTTCCCTGCCCTTTCAGACCACAGAGCTGCTCATTGTGGGACTTTTTTGGCTCCACCCACGTGACCCCGCCAAACGGCATCAAGAGGAGGAGGATTGTGGGAGGTGGAGAGGCTTGTGGGTGTGACAGAGACTTTACAAGGAAGCCAGTGGTGGCAGTTGGGCTCTGAGGGTTTTTTTTCCTGAGGAGCTGTTTTGTTTGTCATTTGTGGTTCTAAAAATAAAGTTTGTTTCTTTTGAAAAGTGGCTCTTGAATCATGCCCAGGAAGACTGCAGCGTTTGGTGGCTCGCATGGGGAGTGACTGAGGGTAAGTGATAAGGTAAACTGCTCTCCCCTGAGGGCAGGGTGAGAGGATGGGTAGCCATTTTAGGATTCCTCTTTTGTTTTGCTTCACTTTTGTTTTAACTTGCCTGTCCATAGAGATGAGTGAGATGGAAGAGAAACCTCTCACATCTGAGGAAAAATTATTTACGTCTGAGGAACAGATACTGAGAAAGGACTGATTCACATGTCAGGAGGATAGAAAGGCCATAATGACTTTTTGTTGTTCTCTTTTTATTTCATTCTGTCTCGGTTTTGTTTGGCATCATCTTGTTGGGTTGTATTATAGTAGAAATACGGGATCAGAAATTAGTAAAAAACAAACTGAAAGACTGTTAAGTAAATTGTTAGAGGAAGGAGGCATCTCATTAAAGTCAAGAACAGTCAGGGCATACGTTGATACAGTACAAAAATGTAGCCCATGGCTTTTTAAGGAGGAGTTGTTAAATATACCATAATGGAACCATCATGGTGAAGATTAAAAAGAGGAGAAAAGAACAGCCCAGGGACTCTGCCAGTTGAAACATTGCCATTGAGGACGTTCATATCTGTTTTGCTTAGTCCAAAGACTTTAGTTCAGACAAAGATAGAGGAACAAAGCTTAGGACAGAAAATGCCATCAGGGGAAAAGTTACAAAAGGAGACTGCTACTAACAACTTTCTATCATCAGAGGGTGTAAGTGTCCAACCAACAGTGCCACCTCTACAGGAGACTGTTACTAACACCATTCTATCACCAGAGTATGTAAATGTCCAAATAACAAGGCCACCTCCATATGCTGGGAGGCACCCAAACCCCGCAGTTGATAGTTCGGATCCTGAGACAGGATCTCAAGTATTAACATGCCCTTTATTTGAGGTAGGAGGGCAGCGAATTCACCATGCTTTAAATTTCAAAATAGTGAAGCAGCTAAAAGAGGTTGTAACAACCTATGGTCCTCAAGAACCCCTCATTGTAAGCTTGGAGGAATCCATTAACAACTTGAATATGACGCCAGTAGATTGGGCTAATATGTATAAAGCTGTGCTAAATGGAGGTCAATACCTGTTATGGAAGGTTGCCAATGAGGAATTTTGCAAGGAGACGGCTAGGCGAAATGCAGAAGCTGGTTATCCTCAGAGAAATCTAGATATGTTGTTAGGAAAGGGACCCTATGAGGATCAGCAGCAACAAATTGCATATAATCCTGGTGTATACACACAAATTGCTGCAGAGGCAGTTAGGCCATGGAAGACTATACACGGACATGGAGGTTTACAAGGTCAATTATCTAAGGTAATACAAGGAGCTAATGAATCTTACGCTGAATTTGTAGATAGGCTTATTCAAATCACTACCAGAGTTTTTTGGGAATACAGAACTAGCAATGCCATTAATAAAACAACTGGCTTATGACCAAGCAAATCGTTGGTGTAGAGATATCATTAGACCATGGAAACATGAAGATTTAAACACATATATTAAATTATGTAGAGACATTAATGAATAAGAGCAAGTCGTGGCAGCTGCAGTAAAACAGGCTTTAGATGCCAGAGGCATCAATGAACAAGGGCAATTTGTGGCAGCTGCAGTAGAACAGGCTTTAGATGCAAGGCCAGGAACATGCTTCAATTGTCAACAAACAGGATATTTTAAGAGGAACTGCTCCATAGGAGGAGGGTTTAACAAAACTAGATACCAAAGGAGCAGAATAATGGGTATTTGCCCACGATGCCATAGAGGGAGACACTGGGCTAATGAATGCCGTTCTCAAACCCCCATAGAGAATACCTCATTATCAAAAAACGAAAAAGGACCAGCTGTTTACCCACGATATCATGGAGAAAGGCATTGGGCTCGATTGCCAAAAAATGGACAGGGGTCCCAATGCTCTGGGGCCAAAAACCACAAATATACGGAGCACTGGAGGAACACAGCAACCCCATCAGGGTAGTGCCCAGGACACATTGTCCATCATACGCTTCATCAGACAAATCAGAGAGAGTGCAGGGTTGGACATCTGTGCCTCCGCCAGATCAGTACTAACTGCAAAGATGGGGGTTCATATCATTCACACAGGGGTGAAAGGACCTCTTTCCAAAAAAACAGTAGGCTTATTATTGGGACGCAGCTCTTCTAATCTAAAAGGACTTATGATAAGTACTTGGGTAATTGATCGCTTCATTATGAAGGTGAAATAAAATTTATAGCCAGTTCTCCAAAGGACATATCAGTAATTGCACCAGGAGATAGAATAACACAGTTACTAATAATACCCAGGTTACATGATAAATTTTCCAGTCATGCTGTAGAAAGAGGTTCCAAGGGATTAGGCTCCACAGGTTTAGATTGGGCTATGCTTTCTTTAAATTTAGATTCTCACCCCATGCTAAAACCAAATATTCAAGGACATGAATTTAATGTGCTACTGGATACAGGTGCAGTCCTTAGCATCATCTCTCATCAAGAATGGCCAAAACATTGGCCATTACAACAAGCCACTCAAACGCTTTGAGACCTAGGAGTGGCGACTAATCCCCATAGAAGTGCAATGGTATTAGATTGGAATGATTCTGAGGGATGTGAAGGAACTATACAGCCATATGTATTGGATCATCTTCCTGTAAATTGATGGGGACGAGATGTCCTAGATCAATTAGGTTTGACATTAACAAATAACATCAATCAAAATGCACCCACTATTATGGCTAGAGAAGGTTTTTTGAAAGGAAAAAGATTAGAAAAACTAGAACAAGGTATAGCAGCACCAATTCAAATAGACCAAGCAACAGACAGACTTGGGTTGGATTTTCAGAAAGGGCCACTGAGACAATAAAAATTACTTGGAAATCAGAAAGACCAGTATGGGTTCTTCAGTGGACCCTGACTAAAGAAAAGATACAATCACCCCAGGACCTGGTCAAACAACAATTAGCGGAAGAACATATACAACCTTCTGTATCTCCCCATTATACTCCCATTTTTGTCATCAAAAAGAAATCTGGTAAATGGAGATTATTGCAAGACTTAAGAGCCATTAATAATGAGATGGTTATTTTTGGACCTGCTCAGTCGGGGATCCCTCAATTGTCTGCTTTGCCAAAAACTTGGTATGTTTTAGTTATACATATTAAAGATTTTTTTTTCAATTCCAATTCTTCCTGAGGATAGTCCACGTTTTGCATTTACTATCCCTGCACTGAATCATGAAGGTCCTGATCAGAGGTATGAGTGGAAAGTACTCACTCAAGGGATGCCTAACAGCCCAACTATGTGTGAAATTTATGTTAACAAAGTAATCCAGCCACTTAGAAATCAAAATTCTGAAATACAAATATTTCACTATATGGATGATGTATTATTAGCACACAAAGGTAAAAACGCATTGCTAGAATGTTATGCAACACTTACAAACTTATTAAAAATTATAATCTAGAGATAACAATTGATAAAGTACAATTAAATTTTCCAATTAATTATTTAGGGTTCTATTATCCTCAACCATGGTCAGTCCACCAAAAATTCAAATACGAGTAGATCAACTGCAATCAATTAATGACTTTCAAAAGTTATTAGGAGACATAAATTGGAAAAGGCCTTATCTAGGTATACAAAGAGGAGAGTTGGGACCTTTATTTGATATCCTAAAAGGTCCATCTGATCCAAATTCACCCAGAATGTAAACGCCTGAAGCAAGAAAGGCATTAAAAATCATTGAAACATATATGGGAAATATGCATTTGGATAGATTTGATAAAATATTGCCTTTATTATTTATTGTACTACCAACAAAAAATATTCCTACAGGAGTATGATGGCAAGAAGCTCCATTATAATGGATTCATTTTTCTTATTCTTCTAACACTATAATTAATAGGTATCCCAAGGCTAACGGACAATTAATACTCATAGGAATAAAAGCAGCAAAGTGAGTGTTTGGAATTTCTCCAAACAAAAGTATTACTCCATACACTATGAATCAAATTGATTATTTAGCTAATGAGTTAAATACTTGGGCAATAATCATGTGTAAATCTAATATTTCTTTTGATACCCACATACCATCTAATCTTATATTGTCTTTTTGGTCATCTCATCCTGTAATTTTTCCAAAAATGACAAGAAAACACCTATCATGAATGCTCCAAATATATTCATTGATGGGTCAAATAATGGTACAGCAGCAATTGTTACACCTGATCAAACTGTTACATTTTTAATACCCCAACAATCATCTCAAAAGGTAGAGCTTAATGCAGTATTATAAGCTTTTGTGATGTTTAAAGATTCTGTGTTTAATTTATTTTCCAATAGTCAGTATATAGTTAATGCTATAGTATCCCTTGAAGATGCTGGTAGGATTTCCCCTTCCTCTACTGTTTTCTCTTTCCTTTCCACTATACAAAGTCTAATCTGGGACAGAAAAGATCCATTCTTAATAGGACATATCAGGGCACATCCAGGATTGCCTGGAGCCCTTAGTTTGGGCAATGATTTAGCAGATAAAACTACACATGACATACATACATATTTTCTCTACACTAGAAGAAGCTATAAATTTTCATAAAAAGTTGCATATCAATGCTAACACTTTGCAAAAGCATTTCAAAATAACTAAGTAACAAGCTAGACAAATAATAAAACAATGTCAAAATTGTGTGACCATTTTACCACAAGTTAATCTTGGAGTCAATCCTAGAAGATTGATACCTAACCATATTTGGCAGATGGACGTCACACACTTGCCAGAATTTGGAAAATTAAAATATTTGCATCTTACAGTTGATACTTCTTCTGGATTTTTGTTGGGCTCCCTTCATGCTGGAAAAAAACTAAAGATGTTGTAGCTCATTGCTTACAAAATTTTGCCACTTGGTCATTCCAAAAGAGTTAAAATAGATAAAGCCCCTGGTTATACTTCTAACTCTTTTAAACAATTTTGCTCATCATTTGGCATTACTCATATAACAGGAATCCCATGCAATCCACAGGGACAAGGCAGAGTTGAAAGAGCACATCAAACTATTAAAATGTACTTATTAAAGTAAGAAGACGGAATTGGGAAGAGATATAAATTCCCCAAAGATGAACTTAAAACAACCCTTTTTAACTCTAAACTTTTTAAATTTGGATTTTCAGGACTTAGTGCTGCAGAAACGCATATGTGTCCAAAAAATGTGTATAAGCCCAGGGTACTTTGGAAGGATATTCTAACAGGACAATGGAAAGGTCCTGACCCATTAATTTTCTAGAATTGGGTGTCTGTTTGTGGGTTTCCACAGGAAGAACAGCAGCCGATTTGGATTCCAGAGAGATTAACTAAGGTTCTGACCCAGTGATTGCCTAAAGTCGGGGGTCTGTTTATGTGTTTCCACAGGGAGAACAGCAGCCGATTTGGATTCCAGAGAGATTAACTAAAGCAATTTATATAGACCAAAATAAGATGATTTGGCTCAAATCCATAACAGCTGATGTGCAAAACTCCAGTTTGGCTATCCTTACATCGGCGACAGAACAGGGATGCTTTTTTCAATATCTATTTTATTATTGCCCTTTACCACATCATGAAGTTCTCTTTTGTTTTTTTGAGCTCATACAGACCTAGGTTAATGTTTTGCTGATCAGTTCTATTTTTTGTCTATAGAGTTTTTAAACATTGCAATGATGATTTCACCTGTAAAAAGTTATAAGGCCTTTACTATTATATTATGTGTTGTATGTATTTATTATGTGTGCACACTTGTGTTTTGTGTTATATGTTTGAATGTGTGTATGTCCATATATCATATATGATGAGTGCTCATGAAAAAATGGGTCCATTTTTTTTTAATTCACGTGAATTAAATAGTTTAATTTAAATGGGGTAAACAACTGTTCAGGATTGTTTTAATATGTGCAAAAATAGGAGGTTAACAGACCTGTTTTTTTACTTTTACCTTTTTTTCATTATATTTAATAATTCTCTTCAAGATAATGTAAATTGTTATAAAAATTGTTTTCTTTTAGTGCCTTCTGGAATGTTACATAATTTTTTCTTTAGCCATTATTGCCAGAATTCCTATCTTTATCCCAGTGCCGGTGAAGACAAAGATAAAACCAATATACAGGTTCTGCAATACCCATCACTGAACTGCTTGCAGAACTTGCTTGGAATATGTATCACTTGAATGCATTGTGAACTCACTTGTATGCATTGTGAACTATCTGATGGTGCAGCGAATTGTGGTAGTGTTTGGATACTTATGCTGATTCTGTCATCAGTGGTACAATTTTTCCAAAAGGAGCCCTCAATTGGCTTGGTGTATCTTCCCTATTCTCGTTTGATAGAGGTCAGGAAACTTACAGAGGAAGGCGAAAGAATTCATCCACAATGACTGCTCTTTTGGCCATTTTTGTTTTGGATGCACACATGGGATCTTTCTTTAGATCTATCAGATTCTGAGATTCAAAGCCACAACCTCACACAGGGCCAAGAGGCTGATTCAGACACATCCCTTTCCAAAGCAATTAAGCAAAGAGCCACAGGTGATGCCCATTCCTTCCATTTGAATACTGTTTTCTTCAGGCTTCACAAAGGGGTGGCCTGAGGCAAAGACCTTCCTAACATTCAGGGCAAGGGAACCATAGCCCAAAGCAGGGTTTCTCCACTGAGACTTTTCTGTTTACAATGATATCTGAGGTTTCTGAAATCTTCCCTTTCCCTTCAGCTATGCAGTACATGGCCATCTCACAGAGTTTGGAGGTGGTACATATCTTGAACACAAAACAATGAGGCTATTCTGGAGAGAGGCCAGAATTCAGGAATAAAACAGGAACTTAGGAAGATAGTAGGTGTTGCCTGTCCATAAGACAAGCAACAGTCCATTCATAAAAAGGGCAGAATGAATGCCTGGAAGCTTCCTACTAGACAGGACACCTCCATTGATGCATTCTCTTTTCTAAAGACTACAACAACGGACACAGTGCATATACAGACAAAGAAAAACTCGCCTTGTCAAATGACTTACTAGAAACAGTCGACTCCAAACCAAACAAACCACCTTTTCTACCTATTCTCAGAACATGAGACAAAACCATGAACTCACACCCACACCCACAAAGGAACCTCCTCCCCACAAGTAGGTCTGTGACTATCTGTAGTGTCCTCTGACTGGTGGACCATACTATGTTCTTCCAAAATGGCCTGTCTTGTATCAGAACAGGCCTTCTTTGCCAGCTCTGTTAAGTTGTCAGAAGCCAGCAGCTTTCTCAGGGAAGGCCCCTCTTCAGAGTTCTCCTGGCATTTGGCCATCCTCACATAAGGAGGTAACAAGAAATACTGACTCTGTCCTTGGTAAATTCAAACAAGTGTGCCCACTGGGACTGGGAATGGGACTGGCTCTGGGTGCCTGGCTTCCTGGATCCCAGGTTCAGAGAGTTCCATCACCAAGGAAGTGAGGTAGGTCACTTCCTTCAGGAATTGAATGAGGTCAATACCTTGGCAACCACTTTGTCCTAACAGTTGTTTACAAGGGTCCCATGAGATGGAGGCTGCCCCTACTTCCTCTGACACATTCATTAGTTAGAATGGTATATCAACCATAGGCACCAGGGAACAGCTCTCCACACAGGCCTGTTTTGGTCCATCTTTTCTACATTAAGAACAAAGTGGCTGATTCAGACAGAATACTTCATACTGACCGGTTTTTTTTGCCATGGAAGATGATTTTGCCATTTCAGGTCCTTCAGAGCTGCCTAAGTTTTCTCCAGGGAACATTTCTGCATGAACCTTTGAGGTTCTCAGCAGGTGGAAGATCCCATACATTCCTGTATTGTAAGACCAACTCTGTCCCTGCTCTATTGTAAAGTTAGATTGAGGGAACAGTGTATGCTTAGGGTTAATAACAGGTTCGATTTGGGTTAGGAATGATTCTGAGGGATGCATAATGGTATTGGGAACCTGCGATATTTACAAGAATATAGAGGTAAAATATAAGCATGAAAACAGAAATCTAGTTATGATTTGAAGCCCAGAAGTGCATCGGGCCCTTGATTGGGATACTTAGCTTTGAATTATATTCTGCACAGATGTCTCAGATAAATCGATATACAATAGTAAGTGATAGGATCAGACATTTTCAACAGCTTGAGGTTGAATATATAATCTTAGGAAGAAACAAATATTTAGTCACCAATAGGATTGACATTTGATAGCAGTAGGCAACCTGGACATTGATGTTTTTAGTAATCCATACTCACTTTCCATTTAGACTTCGGTACAAACATTAGTGTGACATTTGCATTTTGTGAAAGAAGTCACATGAAAAGACCAGTGAAGAAACCTCGTGGAAAACATGTATTTTGAATTAGGAACTGATGGAATGTAAAACAAAATGCCTATTAATTTCTTAACTTGTTGATGAAATATATACCCTATCATGTGTATTAACTGAAGAAATTGAAATCTACCAGTATTGAAAAAAAATGAATGACAAAATACACATCATGTCCCATAGAAATCTACTTGCATTGATATTAAACTGGGTCAGTTACTGCAGAAATATTAGGATTTGTATGCACCATTTACTGAAGTTAGTTTTCAGTACTAGGAATCAAATATGTAGTTCAGGTGGATGAATATTACTCAGAATAATTTTGTGAAAAGTTGATTATTAATCCACATACATGAAAATGAATGAATTTACGGAGTGTATAGTAAGACACATATATTTCACATTTTGAAAAATCTAGAGTGTGTGTGTATATACATAAACACACACACACACACACACACACACAGACATTAAAAAGTAGCAATATATGCCAATTGAAATTCACCATGAAATATATGTCATCCACAGATCGAAATAAATTCGTTTTACTGAACATGGATTCATGTATAATATTGTTGTACTAGGAAGATCAACAATAGTCTGAATTTTCAGTTCCAACACCATTCAGGAGGAGTGATCTCTTCTCACAATTTGTATCTGCCAAGTCAGCCACCTCACAAGAATGTACGTGTGGTACCAGGTAGGATTCTATATGTGCATATTAAAATACATGTACTGAATAGGCTACAGAAAAAGGGAGACAGGAATTCACATATTCGTTAACTTTAAAAACACATGGAGAACCATTTCAACAAAAAATTGACTAGATTTATAACATATACCCTATATAATGCAAAAGGCAATTCCAATGATACATCATTCGTCCTCTTAACTGCTTGTATTTCTATTCTTTTTGGGTTAATTTTCCCCATCATATTAGGATTAGTAGTCAGAGTCTAGTTGGGCATGTGTTAGTGTCAGGGATTCAGTATTTCAAATGGAAATTTGGAAAACGATTCCAATGTTTATGCAAATATGTGCTACAAAAATATCTTCCCACTCTCATCCAGAACAATGCCTTGACTTTACCTTCATTACAAGTAAAACACAATTAGAGTGGAAGAGTTAGATAATCTGTGAATACTTATCTGGAATCGAATATGTTCAGGAGTTCACAAACTTGGAGGTGGTAGAGAAGATTCCAAAAGTAAGGGAAAGGGAAAAACTCCACAAACATGGAGCTCTGCTGGACTAAAAACTTCTTGAGTAACTGCCTCTGAGCTTGGGCACTTGAAATATATGTTGTAGTCAGGAGAATTAGCTTCCTTTGTAGTGAGACCATCAAATCTGGGTATGATTCTATGTGACCTGGAATACATGATTTCTTATTTTCCAAAAAACATTAGGAAGCAGTCCTTAATTCTCTCTTTGTAGGTAAACTGTGGCCACTGGGGGCTAATTGTCTACCCTTTTGAACTCTTAAGCCATTTGGTCATCCTCCAGTTTTCCTGGTGTTTCTTGCTGCTGCATTGGGAATTTGGTATTTGCTTCACGAAATACAAGGAATTCAACTGGGACACAGTGCTGGAGGGAGTTCTGTCACGTGTGGTGGGTCAGGGTCTGCAGGAGAATGCACCAACCAGGCTTCTATCCCACATAGCTTGCCTCCTTAACCATAGCAACCTGATTCTAAACATTGGCCTGAATCCTCTCCATATAACAAGATGCCTTTACATAGAAGCGTCTGCTGGCTGCACCATGTCAGTCACAGGCCAATTGGAAGCAAATGGCAGATCCACATGGCCCAACCACAGATTTTTTTTTTTTTTTTTTTTTTTTTTTTTATCACACACCTGCCCATCACTGCACTAGGCCCACTACTCAGCAGGGTCCAACTTACTGGAATCTCTGTTCTACACAATTTTCATGAAACTCAGTCAATCATGTCACTGTCCTGCATATTCATGATCAGCAACAGGACATCCAAAGTTTCTCCAGTACCATCTGGTCATGGGAATTTCAAAAATTTCATGGTATTTATCTAGCAATTTTTCAAGGATGAATTTGGCAGCATGTGGGTTTCAATTCATTCAGGGACCATTAAGTGTTTTGGAAGTTCATTTCAAAGAAAGTTCTGGAGAAATCTCACAGGCAAGGTTTCCCAAAGATTGGCCAAAAGGTCACATAAATCCAGGCCCATTGAGGTCTACAATGTGAGGTCCATGTGTGTTATGACTCTCAACTAAGCCTGCCAAGTCTTTCAGAATAAAATCATGTGATATCCAGCCTGAGATTCCCAGTGATCTCTGGAAAGCCACCCTGGGCCTAGATGTCAGTTTCCAAGGGTGACTCTCATACTTGGCTTCCTAAAATCCCAACCCAATTCATGGCAATACTTCTCTAAGTTCTATTCCTGTACTCAGTCTCTAAGGGGAATCACGCCACAGTTCAAACCCAGGTGGACTCATTCCTGTATTATAAGACCATCCATTCCAACTGCCACAAAAATGACCACAATTAAAACCAAAACACTCCCACATGGCCCTCATCTTCTTCCATATAGACACTCATCATATCCTCTGGCTGGAGATTTACATGAGGAATGCAGCCCAAGACAGTGTCCAGAATACGCTCCCTTGCTCCTCGTTTACCTAAATTCTGAGTGACCTGGACACCCTTCCTTTGAACCAGGAGTGATCAAATAGGACTGCCATTAATACTTATCCACTTCTCAAATTTGAGACCTACTGACTGTTGGGTTTAGATTCTTTATGTTAATTGGAGTCATGAGAAAACCCAAGCACCTATGTGCTAGCCTCTGCAGGGATTTGAAGAACTCATTTGACCTAAAGGATCCCTATTCTCACTTGATTGATGTCAGAAACCTTACAGAGGAAGGCGAAAGACTTATCCACAATGACTGCTCTTTTTGTCATTTTGGTTTTGGATGCACACATGGGATCTTTCTTTAGATCCATCAGTTGCTGAAAATCTAAGCCACAGCCTAACACAGGGCCAAGACGCTGATTCAGACAAATCCCTTTGCAGAGCAATTAAGCAAAGAGCCACAGGTGATGCCCATTCTTTTTATTTGAAAAAGGTTTTCTTCAGACTTCACAAAGCGTTGGCCTGAGGCAAAGACCATCCTGACATTTAGGGCAATAGAACAATAGGTAAGAAAAGGCGCAAAGCAGGGTTTCCACAATGAGACATTACAGGTCAAACTGGTATGTGAGTTTTTTGAGATGCTCGCCATTCACTTCAGCTACAGTACATGGCCATGTCACAGAGCTTGGAGGTGGTACATATCTTGGATACAAAGCCATGAGCCTATTATGGATAGTGGCCAGATTTCAGGAAGAAAACAGGAACTTAGGAAGATCGTAGGTGTTGCCCATCAATATGGCAAGCCGCATTTCATTTACAAATTGGGCAGGATGAATGCTGGTAAGCTTTGTAATAGACAGGACACATCAATTGATGCATTCTCTTTTCTAAAATCTATAACCATGGACACAGTGGGATACAGAGACACATAAACACTCGCATTGTCAAACGACTTACTAGAAACAATTCAGTCCAAACCAAACAAACATCATTTGTACCTATTCTCAGAACAAGAGACAAATCCACAAACCCACACCCACACCCACAAAGGCACCTCTTTCCCCCAAGTAGGTTGTGACTATTTGGAGTGTCCTCTGACTGTGGGACATTCTGGTTCCCCCGAAATGGCCTGTCCTGTCTCTGATCTTGTGTCCTTTTCCAACTCTCTGAAGTTGTCAGGAGCCAGTGGTGAGCCATTACCTGCTTTCTCATAAAAGGCCCGTCTTCAGAGATTTCCTGCCATTTGGCCATCCTAACACCAGTAGGTACCAAGAAAGATTGACTCTGCCCTCGGGAAATCCAAAAAGTGAAACCACTGCGACTGGGACTAGGACTGGCACTGTTTGACTGGCTTGCTGGATCACAAGTTCAGAGAGTTCCATCACCAAGGAAGTGAGGTGAGGTCACTTCCGTCAGAAACTGAATGAACTCACTGCCTTGTCAACCACTTTGTCCTAAGAGTTGCTTCCAAGCTTCCCATGAGATGGAGGCTGCCCCTGCTTCCTGTGACACTTTCACAAGTTAGAATGGTATATCAACCATAGGCACCCAGTAACAGCTCTCCACACTGGTCTCATTTGTTCCATCTTCTCTACATTAAGAATAGAGAGGCTGATTCAGACACAACCCTTCACCCTGACCAGGTTGTTTTCAATGGAAAATGACTTTTGCTCTCTCAGGTCCTTCGGAGGTGCCTACATCTTCTCCAGGGATTATGTCTGCATGGACCTTTGAGGTTCTCAGCAGGTGGAAGATCCACTACATTCCTGTATTATAAGACCAAATCTGTCCCTGCTCTTCTGTAAAGTTAGATTGAGGTAAGAGTGTATGTTTAGGGTTAATAACATGTTTGATTTCGGTTAGGAATCATTCTGCTGAATGAATAATGGTATTGGGAACCTGCAATATGTATAAAAATATAGAGGTAAAATATATGTATAAAAACAGAAATCTAACTAACATTTGAAACCCAGAAGGGCACTGGGGCCTTGATTGGGATATTTAGCTTTGAATAAATCGATATACAATGGCATAAGACCTTGTACCTTGGATAATAGAATGTAGAAGAGAACATCCAGTCAAAAAGGATAGTCGGTAGTGAAAGGTTAATAAAATAGGTACTTGTCACTTCCTGTTTTTCCTTATGCTTAACAAAACACTGTTGAAATATTGAGAACTGTTTGCTCATCTTGTTCCCAGAATGTGCTGTTTCCAACTGCCAAAGTGTAGAATGTACTCCCTCACCCAGTTGCACGCAAACCGACCACTCGCCAAGACCCATCAGTAAACTTCCCTCCCTGCCCTCTCCAAGGAAAGTATATATGTTCTGCTTAAACTGCTCTCAGGGCTCTCTGCTCTATTCAAGTGAGCTCTGAGCCCCAGCATGCTGGACCCCCAATAAACCCTTTGCTGTTGGATAAGACAGTCTCTTGGTGGTCTCTTCCTTCAATGCTCGCCCGACCTTTACATATGGAGATTCCACCGAGTTCTGGCAGCGGTAGACAAGAGACCCTAACGGGCTCCTCTTGGGTTAAGCAAGGCTCCTCTTTCTGGTTTCAGTGTTAATCTTAGGGCTTGGAAAAATGGCTGTCAATGAAGAGGGTGAGCTCTCTCCAATGGTGGCTGACAGACATGTCACAGAGCCACAGGCCACGTCCCTGGGGGACGCCCCAAAGGACTCGGAAAATCGAGGAACAATAGTCTTCTCGACTCAGTGATATTTTGTATCGGATTCGGTATTGCCAGCCCATTGGGTTTTGCTGGCTACTCAGTGCTGGTCTCTGTTTTGGATGTCCATTGAATGTCTTTATTGACTTGTTTTGTCTGTGTTGTCTGTCCTTGCATTCACTCTTTGTGTATCTTTCATTATGGGACACAGTACTTCAATACCCATGTCCCTGACCCTTGATCACTGGACCAAATTTCACTTAAGGGCTCAGAATCTTTTCTTTTTCAGTGAAACGCTGGACCTGCCAGACTCTCTGTGCCTCAGAATGGCCCACCTTTGGACTTAGATGGCCTCTAGAAGGATCTTTCTGCTTCCCACTAATTTAATAAGCCAGAGATATTGTCTTTCAACTGGCACACATAGCCATCCGGATGAACAGCCATATATCTTAACTTGTCAGGACCTCTGCAAATCACCTCCTCCATGGGTGAAGCATTTCCTTGCCGCTGCCCCCACTCCTACTCCTTCGCCCACGATGTCTCAAACCCTCTTCTCCTCCTCCTCCTCCACCCTCTGTTCTCCCTGAGTCACAAGATTTGACTCTACTGGACTCTCCTCCCCTCCTTATTCCCTGCCCTCGTCCCCCAACCACCAACACCCTCTAAGTGATTCCCCTGCAGCTGACTCAGCCTCTCCACCGTTGGACGAAGCCAAGCTAGCCCAGCGCCCTCCAGATAACTCATCTGCGGCACACACAGCCCCTCCTCCCCAGGAGGAAGCTGGCCTGGCTAAGGGAACTCACTGGCAGCGAATGTTTGAAAACCCTGGAACTCCTGTGATGCTGTGATGATCCCCCTATGTCCCTACGGGCCAATGATTGACAAAGGCAATGGGGGGAAAATGCAAGCCTACCAATATTGGCCTTTCTCCTCTTCAGACCTATATAACTGGAAAAATAACAATCCCCATTTTTTTCGAGGATTCTACCCGGCTCACATGTCTGGTTGAGTCACTGATTTTTTCAGAGCCGCCTACTTGGGATGACTTTCAACAACTCTTAGGGACTCTCTTTATGACAGAGGAACAAAAGAGAATCCTCCTGGAAGCTAGAAAAAAAATCCTAAGACCAGATGGGAGACTGACATATCTTCCCAAAATAATCAAAGTCAGCTTTCCCTAGAATCAACCCAACTGGTTCCCCAAAACTTTGAAGGTAGAAAGCATCTGTCCACTTCTCACCGGGTTCTAATAGTGGGCATCCGAGCGGCTGCTAGGTGACCAACTAATTTGGCCAAGGTAATAGAGATTATTCAAGGGCCTGATAAATCTGCCTCTATGTTTCTAGAGAGAATTATGGAGGCATAGTATATATACTCCTTTCAATACTCATGCAGAGGATCAAAAGGCATCTGTCACAATGGCCTTTATTGGGCATGCTGCCCTGGATATTTAAAGAAAGTTACAATGCTTAGATGGATTACAAGATATGACTTTGAGAGATTTAGTCAGAGAAGCCAAGAAAGTATACTATAAAAGAGAAACTGAGGAAGAGAAGGGAGCAAAGGGAGGATAAAAGAAACAAAAGACAGACTAATGAGTTGACTAAGGTCCCGGTCACAACAACCAAAGGGCCAGAAAATAAGAAACAGGGAGACAGGAAGGGATACCTGGTCCCACGCCAGAGGCCCCCCTGACCTCAGATCAATGTGCCTACTGTAAAGAAAGAGGAAACTGGGTTCAAGAGTGCCCTAGAAAAAGACAGCCACGGGAGGCAGCCATTCTGACTCTTGAGGATGACTACAAAAGTTGGGGCTCAGATCCCCTCCCAAACTCAGCGTAACTTTTGAAGTGGAGGGGACCCCAGTGAACTTTGAAGTGGATACAGGGGCAATAAACTCAGCCCTTAAGGCCCCATTAGGCCCTCTATCAAATAAAAGGTCTCTAGGTCAAGGGGCTAATGGCTGTAAATGTCGGGCTTGGACAACTAAGAGGACCATGGACCTGGGGAAAGAAAAAATCCATCACTTTTTTTTAGAAATCCCTGAATGCCTGGCCCCATTGATGGGCAGAGGTCTGCTCACCAAGCTCCAGACCAAAATAAGTTTTAACCCTGAAGGCCCCCAAGTGGAATTTCTAAATCTTCCAGTAAAAACTCCTACAGTCATGGCTCTAACTATGTCAGTAGAAAATGCATATCAACTCACTCACCTTGGTTCAAAGAAACTGCAGGTATTTCTGAAGTATCAAAAACAGAGTTTTCCACTAACAGACTCACAGCAAAATGAAATAACTGAATGGGTATAAAAACCCTGTTGCTTCCATCAATTGCTTAATGCTTACCCTTTCAAGCTTCCTGCAGGAAAGCACCTACGAGGAACCAGACCAGGACAATTCTGGGAAGTGGACTTTACTGAAATTAAGCCAGCAAGGTATGGACATAAATATCTCCTAGTCTTTGTAGATACATTTTCAGGATGGATTGAAGCCCTCCCCACAAAAAGAAAAAAGAAGAAAAGAAACAGCGCAAATGATGCTCAAGAAGATAGTGGAAGATATTTTTCCAAGATACGTCCTGCCTAAGGTAACAGGGTCTGATAATGCACAGGGGTTCATGGCCCAGGTAAGTCAGGGGTGAGCCAGGAACCTGGGGGTTTATTGGAAGTTATATTGTGCTTATAGACCCCAGAGTTGAGGACAGGACAGGGTGAAAGAATGAATAGAACCATTAAAGAGACCATAACGAAATTAAGCTTAGAGACCGGCATAAAAGATTGGACTATGCTCCTGCTTTATGTACTGTTTCATGCAAGAAATACTCAATCTATTTCTTTGTGTAACCTCACACCCTGTGAAATTCTCTATGGGGCCCCTCCACCAGTAAGGGACCTAACCCCAACTCTAAGACCTAACGATCCCTTCCACACCCCCTTTCTTGACAGACTTAAAGCTCTTGAAAGAACTCAGCGATACCTATAAAAACAGCTTGCCACTGCCTACCAAACTGGGGATGAGGGGACTCCACATCAATATCAATTAAGAGACTTCATCTATGTAAGACACCATCAGGTGTCATCCCTGGAACCCCGCTGGAAAGGACCATACCAGGTGCTACTTATAACATGTACAGTGGTAAAGGTAGACGGAATCACTTCCTGAATCCATGCCTCTCATCTCAACCCTGCGCCCTGTCCAGACTCTTTCTGCAAACTGTAAAAGACTAGTAACACTTTCAAATTGCGTATTCGCCATGTGGATAAGGCTATAGACTGACCCCTTGGCCACAAATAGTCCTAACCCTCATCAGCCCGTTCAGCAGCGATGGCTGATCACAAATCCTACTGGAAAAAAAGTATAATCTAACTTGCATACAGCCATCTTAGGGACCTGGTGGCCATCTCTCCACCCAGACATTTGTCAGTTGGCTATAGGTCTTTTCTATTGGGATATCCCTGATGAAGAGGATCCCACTAAAATACCATTAAATACCCTCCATACCATAGGTAATGGAAACAAACATTATTGATGTGGGGACACGCGAGCCAGATGCAGGTTGGCTAGCCTGGATTACTATGTTTGCCTGGCAGACTATCAAAGCCACAAACAGTCACGGCTGTGTGGGGGAAAAGCCGACTTTTTCTGTAAGTCATGGGGATGTGAGCATACAGGGGCTGCCTGATGGAACCCAAACTCCTCATCTAATTCAGTACAGAGCATTGGCCATACTACCAATTAGATAACCAAAACCGATGGCCCCCAGAGGGGTCTCTAGATCCTCAAATTCTGTGTGACCTTTTTTTTTTAAAGAGAGAGTGTGAGAGAGAGACAGAGAGAATTTTTAATATTTATATTTTAGTTTTTGGCCGACACGACATCTTTGTATGTGATTCTAAAGATCGAACCCGGGCCACACGCATGCCAGGCGAGCGCGCTACCGGTTGAGCCACATCCCCAGCCCCGCATGACCTTTTTAACTTCTGAAAGTGCTCAAAAGGGTGAAAGGAGGTTTCCCAATGGGCAGGAATTTTCAATCCTTCGCTCACATCATGAACTATGCTTATACAATAGATCCTCACCTTCAGCCTTCTGCTCCAGAGTCTCTGCTGTCACTCCCACCTCAGCAACCAGATTTCTCCCCTCCAATTATTAGATCAAAAACCCAAACCTCCGCTGGTTTTCAGACCATTGCCCCCTTGCTGAGGTAGCAGGTACTGAGGTACCCCTCCACCCACTCACTCCTCTCTTCTCCTGTCAGTGCCTACACCGGGTCCCACCAGGTCCTCTTACCAGCTAACCCAAAGCTAAAACCACCTGAGGAGAGCCCTCAGACCCCTATACAAGATGTAATGAAAATGGCCTTTAATGTTGCTTGTCATCACTGAAAAGGGTTTACTAAGAATTTAAAGTCCCTCACATGCGTTTTGGGATACTCACTCTTGTCTTCCCCTCTGCTCTACCTGTTCTACTGCTCAAGTTTTTGTTGCTAGGAAAATCCCAAACCCCTTTCCCATTATTCTTTTACATCTCTCCTTCCTCATTCTCAGATCCTCGGAGCTGCTGTCAGCCCCACCTTTCCTGTCTTCCCCTTCTGTACCAGGCCCACAGAAAAGTCTTAATTGACTTTCTACAGAAGTCTTCACCATGGATGACTTTAGGACTTTCAGCAAAAGAGTCCCTATAAAAGAGTTCAATGTAGATAAACTTCCTCTTTTATTGTTGCCTTGTTCTACTTGGCCACTGGCTAAAAAAATCAGCACTCTTATGCTAGACACCCCCTTACTTGTTTTCCACAAAATATGTGAACAAGACCTCTGACCATGAGCTGGGGCTTTACTGAGATGGCTACATTTCTAACATAAAGAAGTTACCAACTGGGCTCCGTGGTAACACCTGGCAGGGGGCAAAAATAAGAAAGGTAAGAAAAAGCTCTCCCCCTTCCACGTGTCCTTAAAAAGTTAACTTGCCCAGAACAGAGGAAAAAACAGAAACAAAAACTGGTTTTTTGAACATCTGCAGACTGTGAACTTCTGAGCCCCTTCCATGTTGGGTACAAAATTCTGAAATTACCTAAACTTGAGTTTCAGGGGATTAATTGATTACAACAGAAGCAATGCCCTCTAAATCTGGTTGCAACCAAATAGGACGGTTTCCCTGTCTTCGGTGCTATCTTAGGAGCCTTACCTACAACAGCCTAATTCTATATAATTAAACATTGTTTATGTTTTAAAGAAATGGACAACAGATGTGATTAATTGTGTAATGGTGCAGATGTTTCCCAGAGTGCTCTAACATGATGCAGATTCATTTGAAGATCAAATAGGGGGGCATACAACCCGTTTCCACTGGGAACATATATCCCTCACTTTAGCCATCCTATTAGGAATAGGAGTTGCTGCAGGGTTGGGCACAGGAACAACTGCACTGGTCCATGGGACACAACAAATGACCCAATTTGAAGCAGCAATAGACCAAAACAAAGATATTAGATACCTCCATCAGAGCTTTGCATGAATCTTTAACCTCTCTCTCTGAAGTTGTTTTACAGAACAGGCGAGTGACACAAAACACACACACACAGAAAAAAATAGCAATATATATGTCAATAAAAATTCATCATAAAATTTATATTATCCACAGATCCAAAAATATTCATTTTACTGAACATGGATTTATGCATAATGTTGTTCAACTAGGAAGCTCACCCATAGGTTGAATATTCAGTTCCAACACGGTTTAGTAGGAGTGATCTCTTCTCACAATTTGTACCTGCCAAGTCATCCACCTCACAAGAATGTATTTGTGGTACCACGTAGGATTCTTTATATGCATATAGAAATACATGTGCTGAATAGGCTACAGAGAAAGGGAGACAGGAATTCACATATTTGTTTACTTTAAAAAAACATGGAGAACTATTTCAATAAAAATTGAATAGATTTAACTCCTTCTCTGTATCATGCATAGGCAAGTCCAAATATACACCGTGCCTCCTCTGAACTGCTTGTATTTCTATTCTGTTTGGGTTATATTTCTCCATCCTATTAGGATTAGTAGTCAGAGTCTGGTCGGGTATGTATCAGTGTCAGGGATTCAGTATTTCGAATGGAAAATAGGAAATTGAATCCAATGTGTATGCAAATATATGCTACACAAAAATCTTCCCACTCTCATCCAGAACAATGCTTTAATATTACCTTCGCCTCAAGTGAGACACAATTAGAGGAGAAGAGTTTAGAAAATCTGTGAATACCTATCTGGAATGGAAAATGCTCCAGATTTCACATCTTTGATGGAGGTAGAGGATTTTCTAAAAGTAAGGCACGGGGTAAACACTCCACAAACATGGAGCTCTGCTGGCCTAAAGACTTTTGAGAATCTGCCTCTGAGGTCGGGCACTTGAAATATAGGTTGTTGTCAGGAGCTTTAGCTTCTTTTGTAGTGAGACCATCAAAGCTGGGTCTCCATCTCTTTGACCTGAAGAACCTGGTTTCTTATTTTCCAATGAACATGAGGCAGCAGGCCTGAATCATCTCTTTGTAGGTAAACTGCGACCACTGGTGACTTAGTGACTCTCTGAGTGAACTGTGAAGCCATTTGGTCCTCCTCCACTTTTTGTGGTGTTGTTCCTGCTGCACTGGGACTTTGATATTCGCTTCATGAAATACAAAGATTCCAACTGGGACACAGTGCTGGAGGGAGTTCTGTCACGTGTGGTGGGTCAGGGTCTGCAAGAAAATGCACCAACCAGGCTTCTATCCCTCATAGCTTGCCCCATTGCCCCCTTGTCCATATCAACCTGATTCTGAACATTGCCCTGAAACCTCTCCATATAACAAGATGACATTACATATAAGGATCTGCTGGCTGCACCATGTCAGTCACAAGCCATTTGGAATCCAATGGTAGATCCTCATGGCCCTACCACGGATATTTTAACACACACCTGCCCACCACTGTTCTAGGCCCACTACTCAGCAGACTCCAAAGTACTGGCATCTCTGTTCTACACCATTTTCATGAAACCCAGTCAATCAGGCACTGTCTTGTATACTCATGATCAGCAACAGGACATTCAAAGGTTCTCCAGTGCCAACCTGGTCATGGGAATTTCAATAATTACATGGTGTTCTTCTAGTCATTTTTTAAGGATGAAGTTGGAGGCACTGTGGGTTTCACTTCATTCAAGAACCATTAAATGTTGAGGAAGCTCATTTCAATGGAAGTTCTGGAGAACTCTCACAGGCAAGGCTTACCAAAGAGAGGCCAAAAGATCACATGAAGCCAGGCCAATTGAGGTCTACAATGTTAGGTCTATGTGTGTTTTGACTCTCAACTATGGCTGCCAAGTCTTTCACAATAAAATCATATGATATATTGGCTGATATTCCCAGTGCTCTGTGGAAAGCCACCCTGAGCCCATGTCTCAGTTTCCAAGGGCGACTCTCATGCGTGGCCTCCTGAAGTCCCATCACAATTCATGTAAATACTTCTCTGAGGTCAGTTCCACAACAGAGTCACTAAGGGGAATCACACCAGAGTTCAAGCCCAGGTGACCAGACCTTTCTTCCAACCGCTACACAAATGACCACAATTAAAATCAAAACTCTCGCACATGGCCCTTATCTTCTTCCATATAGCCACTCTGGTAACCTCTGGCTGGAGGATTCCATGAGGTCTCAGCCAAAGAGAGTGTCCAAAATAGGCTCCCTTTCCCCTATTTTGCCTAAAGTCAGAGTGGCCTGGACACCCTTTCCATGAACCAGGAGTGATCAATTAAGCCTCCCATTAATACTCTTCTGTTTCTCCAATTTGAGGCCTACTGACTTTCAGGTATAGATTCTTTATGTGATTTGAAGTCATGCGAAAACCCAAGCACCTCTGCAGGGCTTTGAAGAACTCCTTTGACCCAAAGAATACCTATTCTCACTTGATGGAGGTCAGGAACCTAACAGAGGAAGGCGAGAGACTTCATCCACAATGACTGATCTTTTGGCAATTATGGTTTTGGATGCAGACATGGGATCATTCTTAAGATCCATCAGGTGCTGAGAATCAAAGTCACAGCCACATACAAGGCCAAGAGGCTAAATCAGACACATCCCTTTCCAAAGCAATTAAGCAAAGAGCCACAGGTGATGCCCATTCATTTCCATTTGAAAACTGTATTCTTCAGGCTTCACAAAGGGGTGGCCTGAATCAAAGTCCTTCCTGACATTCTGGGCAACAGAACAAAAGGTAAGCAAAAGGCCCAAAGCAGGGTATATCCACTGAGACTTTCCTGGTCACACTGATATCTGAGTTTTTTGAGATGCTGGCCATTCCCTTCAGCTATCCTGTACATGGCCATGTCAAAGACCTTGGAGGTGGTACATATCTTGGACACAAAACCATGAGCCAATTCTGGAGAGTGGCCAGAATTCAGGAAGAAAACAGCGACTTAGGAAGGTAGTAGGTATTGCCCATCCATAAGGCAAGCTGCACTCCATTCATAAATTGGGCAGGATGAATACTGGGAAGCTTTCTACTAGACAGGACACATCCATTATTGCATTCTCTTTTCTCATGTCTACAACAGTGGACACAGTGGGATACACAGACATAGAAACACTCATCTTGTCAAACGACTTACTAGAAACAGTTCACTTCAAACCAAACAAACCACCTTTCCTACCTATTATCAGAACATGAGACAAAACCACAAACCCACACTCACAAAGGCACCTCCTTCCTTCAAGTATGTGTGTGTCTCTCCAGAGTTTACTCTGAGTGGTGGGCCATACTATGTTCCCCCGAAATGGCCTGTCCTTTCTCAGATCTGGTTTCCTTGGCCAACTCTGGGAAGTTGTCAGGAAAAAGTGATGAGCCACTACCTACTTTCTCAGGAAAAGTCCCTCTTCAGAGCTCTCCTGGCATTTGGCCATACTCAACTCAGTTGGTACCGAGAAAGACTGACTCTGTCCTTGGAAAATCCAAACAACTGAGCCCACTGGGACTGGGACTGGGATTGCCTCTCGGTGTCTGGCTTCTTGGATAGCATTTTCAGAGAGTTCCATCACCAAGTAAATGAGGTATGTCACATTCTTTGGAACTGAATGAGGCCACTGCCTTGGCAACCCCTTTGTCCTAACAGTTGCTTCCAAGGGTCCCATGAGATGGAAGCTGCCCCTACTTCCTGTGACACTTTCACAAGTTAGAATGGTATATCATCCATAGGCACCCGGGAACAGTTCTCCACACAGGCCTGGTTTGGTCCATCTTCTCTACAATTAGGAGAGAGAGGCTGATTCAGACTCATCCCTTCATCCTGACCAGGTTGTTTGCCATGGAAGATGACTTTTGCTCTCTCAGGTCCTTCATACCTCCCTACAACTTCTCCAGGTATCATTTCTGCATTCACCTTTGAGGTTTTCAGCAGGTGGAAGGTCCCCTACTTTCCTGTATTTTAAGAACAACTCTGTCCCTGCTCTTCTGTAAATTGAGATTGAGGGAACAGTGTATGTTTAGGATTAATAACAGGTTCGATTTGGGTTAGGAATCATTCTGTGTGATGAATAATGGTATTGGGAACCTGCGATATTTACAAAAACATAGAGGTGAAATATAAGTATGGAAACAGAAATCTAGGTATGATTTTAAGCCCAGAATGGCATTGAGCCCTTGGTTGGGATACTTAGCTTTGAATTATGTTCTGTAACCATGTCTCAGATAATTCGATATACAATGTCACAGGACCTTGTACCTGGGTGGATTGAATGTAGAAGAGAACATCTAGTCAAAAAGTGATAGTAGGTAGGATTAGGAAGATAGTCGGTAGGTTTAGGAAGAAGAGTGAGTATAGGATTTGGACCAAAAGTTCTTTAGCAATAGGGTTTCAGTTAGAGAGTGAATGAAAATGTCAGCATATGTGAAGAGTCAGTCACAATGATGAACTGGGGAAAATATGTAGGAAATCAGGCATCAATAGAGACAATATGAAATCAGGCAAAGTATAAAGTGAGTGATAGGATTAGACATTTTCAAGAGGGTTGAGTTTGAATATATAAGCATTGGAAGAAACAAATATGATGTCACCAATAGGATTGACATTTGAGAGCATTAGGCAACCTGGACATGGATTTTTTTAGTTATCCATGTTCACTTTTCTTTTACGCTTTGGTACAATCATAAGTGTGACCATTACATTTTTTGTTCAGAATTTTACTGTGATAAAATGTATATGTGGATCAGGTGACATGAGTATTTCTTCCACCATTTCTGGGAGCAATATTTTGAAGACATATACAGTAGTGTTAGGGGTACAAAGAGGTGTACGCTGTGTCTATGAATATAGAGATAATGCATGAGTAGACCATCCTGTGAATAAATAATATAACTGGTTCCACTTTAAATAATGGAATTGACATCTGAAACTATACAGGAAATCTTATGTTGATATACAATCATTTATTCCAACCAGTTATACATCTAATGGAAATATTAGGATTATGGTTTATCATGAAGGGTGTTTGAGTTTTGCTTCATAAGTGATTATAAAAAATGAAAATATTGTGATTGGAAAAAAGTCTTATGAAAAGACCATTCAAGAAACATGGAGGAATACATGTGTTCTGAAGCAGGAAGTGATTGATCATGAAAAAAATGCCTATATGTTTTCTAACTTTTGGATGAAATATATATCCTATGATGTGCATAAACTGAAGAAATAGTAATGTACCAGTGTTGAATAAAAATGAACCGCAAAATACACATCATGTCCCCTAAGAATCTACTTGCATTGATGTTAACTGGGACAGTAACTGTAGAAATATTAGAGTTTGTATGCGCCATTCACTGAAGTTAGTTTCAGTACTAGGAAACAAATATGTATTTCAGGTGGATGATTATTTCTGAGAATGATCTTTTGGAAAGTTTGTTATAAATCCACATATATGAATATGAATGAATTTAGCGAGTGTATAATAAGACACATATATTTCATATATACACACTCACACGCACAGACATTAAAAAGTAACAATATAGGAGATCCAACATGGCGGCGGGCATGGAGAAATCAAGTCTCTGACCTCTTATGCGCGGGCATAGGGAGTCGTAAACTGTCTAAATGCTATTTGCTCAGAATCACTAGGCAATGCTGACCTGACGTCGATCTGGGGCGAACAGTCTGGGACCTTCAGAACACACACAGAGCCCGGATCAGCTGCATACAAGCTCAGATTTGCCTGCTTCTCGTGACTCAGAACTAACGTTCCCGCTGAAATAACTGGTCGGCCCTTCTGAATTTACAGAGTTAAAAGCAAACTGAGCCTTCATAGGCAGTGGCCACTGGATTGAAATGGGGCTTGGGAGAGACAGTTAGGACCAACCGTTGCATTGGTCACCTGGCAAAAGGAATGAACGGTCACCATTTGCATGGGATAACACCATGGCAGAGAACTGACGTCATGGGCAGAGGAGATAACTTTATTGAAATCAGCACGACAGGTGTGTAATCCCCTATCCATCTCTCTCCACACATCTGGGAAATCTTAAGGGCCCCTCACAGCTCTCCCTTAAGGCACCCTCCCAGCTCTCCCATGAGCAAGATAGCCAGACCAAGGGAATCAGGTGTGGCGCGGGACTCGCGGCGTGGAATTCCCAGCTACCGCTCCCACCAGTGCTGACAACCAGCACCAGCTAATGGGGGCATGGCTACCAGAGGGTAAGCAAATTTGCTGGGGGCTGTCAGCCCAAAGCTCTACAAACTTAGGGTCTGAGGAGGGCAAACAGGGAGAGTGTGCCAGGTGTTCATGAAAATAGGGCTACCAGGAGCAGAGACCTGACATGTAGCCAGTATTTTGGTGAGTGTCACAGTTGAGTGGAGCCTGGCTTGAGGAAACACAAGAGAAGGCCCTAGGTACTCAGGATTAGAGACCCACCCAATCTGGAAGGAAGAGCTGCTGCACAGTGATTGGTTCCCACCTATTGAGAGGAGACGCTTGGCCCAGTGAGTACAGCTCCACCTACTGAAAGAAAAGTTAATTGAAGTCTATGACTTCATGTATTTTTATTATTTTTTTATTTTTAGTTTTTTTTTCTTTCATTTTCATTTTTTGTTGTTGTTCTTCAACTTATTTTAATGTTTTTATTTTTTTAATTTTATTATTATTATTATTATTATTTTAAATTTTAATTTTCATTTTTTAAATTATCATTATTATTTTAAAAAATTATTTTTTCTTTATTTTCTATTTTTTTTCTTTTGTCTTTTTATTTCTTTTCAATTTTCTTATTCCCTCTTCCTTGAATTCTACCTACCTATTCTCATTCTCTTTAGTGACTTCTTCCCATCCCTTCTGATATCTTTCCTCCCAAGCTTCAAATAAATTTATAAGAGTAAGCAGTATCTCAGCACTCAAACAGAACAAGAAGTAACATGAGCAGCATAAAAAGGCAAGAAATAAAAGGAGTACAAACAATGAAGGACAACCTAAATTTTCAGGAGGACCTAGAATCATCAGAAAAATGGTCATATAAAGAACTCAAGGAATACCTTAGAGAGATGGAATGGAACCTTAAAGAGGATACGAGACAGCAAATCCATACAGTGAAAGAACACATTGAAAATGAATTACATAAACAGATAAAAGAAGAAGTTAAGCATCTTTATCAGGGATAGAGATTATAAAAAAATCAAACAATAATTCCAGAAATGAAGGAAACGATAAACCAAATTAAAAACTCAATTGAGAGTATCACTAACAGAGTGTAGCAAGTAGAATACAGAATGTCACATAATGAAGACAAAATATATCATCTTGAAAAGAGTCTAGCCAACACAGAAAGGCTGGTAAAAAATCACGAGAAAAACATCCAAGAGATATGGGATAACATAAAAAAAAACAACTGATGAGTCATCTGGATAGAGGAAGGTACAGAGATTCAAACCATGGGAATGAGTAACCTGTTGAATGAAATAATTACAGAAAATTTTCCAGAAATAAAAAAGGAAATGGATATACAAATTGTAGATGCTTACAGGACACAGAGCACAAAAAATTACAGTAGACCAAAGCCAAGACACATTGTTATGAAGATATCCAATTTACAGAACAAAGAGAAAATATTAAAAGCTTAAAGAGAAAAGTTGCAGATTACATTCAGGGGTAAACCAAAAATGTTAACAACGGATTTTTCATCACAGACACTGAAAGTGAGAAGATCCTGGAACAATGTATTTCAAACACTGAAAGACAATGGATGCCAACCAAGAATTCTGTATCCAGCATAATTAAGCTTCAGGTATGACAACAAAATAAAAATCTTTCATGATAAACAAAAGCTAAAAAAATTTTCAGTCAGAAAACCAGCATTGCAAAGTGTATTGAGCAAAACACTACATGAGGAAAAAATAAAAAACAACAACCAAAACCATCAGTGGGAAGTGCCTCAGTAATGACAGAGGGCGCGGGAAAAGCCAATCATGGAGAAACAAACTAAATAAAAAAAAAAAGATAAATATTCAAACATGGCTGGCAGTACAAACCCTATATCAATAGTAACTCTAAACACTAATGGCTTAAACTCTCCAATAAAGCAACATAGGCTTGTAGCTTGGATTCAAAAAACAAATCCAACAGTATGTTGCCTCCAGCAGACACATCTGAATGGAAAAGACATACAAAGGCTGAAGGTGAAAGGTTGGGAAAAAATATACCATGCACACGGTTCTCATAACCAAGCAGGGGTGGCCATCCTCATATCGAATAAAATCGACTTCAAGACTAATTTAATCAAAAGGGATAAGGAAGGACATTATATACTGTTAAAAGGAACCATTCACAAACAAGACATAAAAATTATCAATATTTACGCACCCTTTAATGGTGCTGCGACGTTCATAAAAAAAATTCTCCTCAAGTTCAAGAATCAAATAGACCACAACACAATAATTATGGGTGACTTCAACACACCTCTCTCATAATTGGACAGATCCTCCAAACAAAAGTTGAATAAAGAAACTATAGAACTCAATATCACAATCAATAACCTAGACTTAACTGACATATATAGAATATATCAACCATCATCAAGTGGATATACTTTTTTCTCAGCAGCACATGGATCCTTCTCAAAAATAGACTATATATTATGCCATAGGGCAACCCTCAGTAAATATAAAGAGGTGGACTTAATACCATGAATTTTATCTGATCATAATGGAATGAAACTGTAAATCAATGAAAAAGAAGGAAGGAAAAATCCTACATCACATGGAAAATGAACAATATGTTACTGAATGATCAATGGGTTACAGAAGACATAAATGAGGAAATCAAAAAATTCTTAGAGATAAATGAAAATACAGACACAACATATCGAAATCTATGGGACACAATGAAAGCAGTTTTAACAGGGAAATTCATCACATGGACGTCATTCCTCAAAAAAAGGAAAGAACAACAAATAGATGAGCTAACACTTCATTTCAAAGCCCTAGAAAAGGAAGAGCAAAACAACAGCAAATGTAGCAGAAGGCAAGAAATAATTAAAATCAGAGCGGAAAACAACAAAATTGAAACAAAAGAAATTATTGAAAAAATTAACAAAAGTAAAGCTTGGTTCTTCGAAAAATAAATAAGATCGATAGACCCTTAGCATCCCTTTATGTTCAAAACATTAGAAAAACTAGGGATAACAGGAACTTACCTCGACATTGTAAAAGCTATCTATGTTAAGCCTCAGGCTAGCATCATTCTGAATGGAGAAAAATTGAAGCATTCCCTCTAATATCTGGAACAAGACAGGGATGTCCTCTACCACCACTTCTATTCAATATAGTTCTCAAAACACTGGCCAGAGCAATTAGACAGATGAAAGAAATTAAAGGCATAAAAATAGGAAAAGAATAACTTAAATTATCACTATTTGCAGCTGACATGATTCTATATATAGAAGACCCAAAGGGGTCTACAAGAAAACTACTAGAACTAATAAATGATTTCAGCAATGTGGCAGGATATAAAATCAACATGCATAAATCAAAGGCATTTCTGTATATCAGCGACAAAACTTCTGAAACAGAAATGAGAAAAAAAAACACTCCATTCACAATATCCTCAAAAAATAAAAATAAAATCTTTGGGAATCAACCTAACAAAAGAGGTGAAAGATTTATACAATGCTTACTACAGAACCCTATAAAGAGAAGTAGAATAAGATCTTAGAAGATGGAAAAATATACACTGTTCATGGATAGGGAGAACTAACATCATCAAAATGGTGATATTACCAAAAGCTCTCTATAGGTTTAACGCAATGCCAATCAAAATCCCAACGGCATTTCTTGTAGAAATAGAGAAAGCAATCATGAAATACATATGGAAAAATAAAAGACCCAGAAAAGCAAAAGCAATTCTAACCAGGAAGTGTGAATAAGGCGGTATAGCGATACCAGATTTCAAACTAAATTTCAGAGCAATAGTAACAAAGACAGAATGGTACGGGTACCAAAACAGGCGGGTGGACCAATGGTACAGAATGTAGGAAACAGAGATTAATCCACAATGCTACAACAATCTTATATTTGATAAAGGAGTTAAAAGCATGCAATGGAGGAAGGGTAGCATCTTCGACAAATGGTGCTGGGAAAACTGGAAATCCATATGTAACAAAATGAAACTGAATCCCCTTCTCTCGCATGCACAAAAGTTAACTCAAAATGGATCAAGGACCTTGATATCAAATCAGAGACATGGCATCTGATAGAAAAAAAAGTTGGCTACAATCTACATACTGTGGGGTCGGGCTCCAAATTCCTCAATAGAACACCCATAGCACAAGAGTTAATAACTTGTATCAACACATGGGACTTACTCAAAGTAAAAATTTTTTTCTCAGCATAGAAACAATAAGAGAGGTAAATAGGGAGCCTACATCCTGGGAACAAATCTTACTCCTCACACTTCAAATAGAGCCCTAATATCCAGAGTATACAAAGAACTCAAAAAATTAAACAATAAGATAACAAATAACCCAATCAACAAATGGGACAAGGACCTCAACAGACACTTCTCAGAGGAGGACATATAATCAATCAACAAATACATGAAAAAATGCTCACCATCTCCAGCAGTAAGAGAAAGGTGAATCAAAACCACCCTAAGATACCATCTCACTCCAGGAAGATTGGCAGCAATTATGAAGTCAAACAACAAGTGCTGGCGAGGATGTGGGGAAACAGATACACTTATACATTGCTGGAGGGACTGCAAATTGATGCAGCCAATTTGGAAAGCAGTATGGTGATTCCTTGGAAAGCGGGGAATCGAACCACCATTTAACCCAGCTATTCCCTTTCTCGGTCAATTCCCTAAAGACCTAATAATAGCGTGCTACAGGGACACTGCTACATCAATGTTCATAGCAGCACAATTCACAATAGCAAGACGGTGGAACCAACCTAGATGCACTTCAATAGATGAATGGATAAAAAAAAATGTGGCATTTATACACAATGGAGTATTACTCTGCATTAAAAAATGACAAAATCATGGAATTTGCAAGGAAATGGATGGCACTAGAGCAGATTATGCTAAGTTAAACTAGCCAATCCCAAAAAAACAAATGCCAAATGTCTTCTTTGATATAAAGAGAGTAACTAAGAACAGAGAAGGGATGAAGAGGATGAGAAGACGATTAACATTAAAACAAGGATGAGAGGTGGGAAGGAAAGGGAGTGAGAAGAGAAATTGCATGGAAATGGAAGGAGACTCTCAGGGTTATACAAAATCACATATAAGAGGAAGTGAGAAGAAAGGGAAAAATAATACAAGGGAGAGAAATTTATTACAGTAGAGAGGGTAGAGAGAGAAGAGGAGACTAGAGGGGAGGGGAGGGGGATAGTAGAGGATAGGAAAGGCAGCAGAATACAACAGACACTAGTATGGCAATATGTGAATCAATGGATGTGTAAGTGATGTGATTCTGCAATCTGTATATGGGGTAAAAATGGGAGTTCATAACGCACTTGAATCAAAGTGAGAAATATGATATATCAAGAACTATGTAATGTTTTGAAAAAGCATAAATAAAAATTTAAAAAAAGGAAACTAACTTTGGTGAATGATGCACGTGAATCCTAATATTTCTACAGTAACTGATCCAGTTTAATATCAATGCAAGTAGATTCCTTTGGTACATGATGTGTATTTTGACGTTTATTTTTATTCAACACTGGTACATTACAATTTCATCAGTTTATGCACATTAAAGGATATATATTTCATCCACAATTTAGCAAATTTATAGGCATTTGTTTCATTTTCAATCACTTCCTGCTTCAGAACTCATGTCTTCCTCCATATTTCTTGACTGGTAATTTTATGAGACTTCTTTACAAACACATTATTTTCAATTTCCATAATCATTTTGAAGCAAAACTCACACACACTTCATGATAAACAATAACCCTAAGATGACAATTAGATATATAACTGGTTGGAATGAATGATTGTATGTCAATATATGATTTCTTATATATATTCAGATATCAATTCAATCCATTATTTAAAGTGGAACCAGTTATATTATTTATTCACAGTATGTTCTGTTCATGCATTATCTCTATATTCATAGACACAGGGTACACCACTTTGTACCCCCAATACTAATTTATATGTCTTCAAATATTGCTCACAGAAATGGTGAAAGAAATTCTCATGTCACATGATCTACATATATATTTTATCACAATAATTTTCTGGGCACAAAATGCAAAGGTCACACTTATGATTGTACCAAATCCTAAATGAAAATTGAACATGGATTACTAAAAACATCCATGTCCAGGTAGCCTAATGCTTTCAAATGTCATTTCTATTGGTGACTACATATTTGTTTCTTCCTAAGATTATGTATTCAATAACAATCCTGTTGAAAATGTCTAAACCTATCACTCACTTTATAATTGCCTGATTTTGTAATGTCTCTATTGATATTTTCTTTTCTATATTTTCCCCAGTTCATCATTGTGACTGACTCTTCGCATATGCTGACATTTACATTCACTCTATAAATGAAACCCTATTGCTAAAGAACATTTGATCCAAATTTTATACTCACTCTTTTTCCTAAACTTACGACTGTCTTCCTAATCCTACCGACTATCTCAATTTGAGTGGATGTTCTCTTCTACAATCAATCATCCAAGGTACAAGGTCCTATGCCTTTGATTATCAATTTATCTGAGACAAACGTGCAGAACACAATTAAAAGCTAAGAATCCCAATCAAGGGCCTAATGCCCTTCTGGGCTACAAATCTTACCTAGATTTCTGTTTTCATACTTATATTTCACTTCTAAAGTCTTATAAATATCGCAGGTTCCCAATACCATTATTCATCAAGCAGAATGATTCCTAACCCAAATCGAACATGTTTTTAACCCTAACCATACACTGTTCCCTCAATCTAACTTTACAGAAGAGCATGAACAGAGTTCGTCTTGCATTTCATCAATGTATGGGATCTTCCACCTTCTGAGAACCTCAAAGGTCCTTGCAGATTTGATCCTTGGAGACGATGTAGGCAGCTATGAAGGACCTGAGAGACCAAAAGTCATCTTCTATGGCAAACAACCTGGTCAGGATGAAGGGGTGTGTCTGAGTAAGCCTCTCTCTTCTTAATGTCGAGAAGATGGACCAAACCAGGCCTATGTGGAGAGCTGTTCCCGCAAACTGGTGCAGCCAATTTGGAAAGCAGTATGGAGATTCTTGGGAAAGCTGGGAATGGAACCACAATTTGACCCAGCTATTGCCCTTTTCGGACTATTCCCTGAAGACCTTAAAAGAGTAAACCTCAGAGATACTGCTGTTGTTCATAGCAGTACAATTCACAATTGCTACACTGTGGACCCAACCCCGATGCCCTCTAATAGATGAATGGATAACAAAAATGTGGCATTTATACACCATGGAGTATTATGCAGCACTAAAATATGACAAAATCATGGAATTTTCAGGGAAATGGATGGTACTAGAGCAGATAATGCTTAGTGAAGCTAGCCAATCCCTAAAAAACAAATACCAAATGTCTTCTTGGATATAATGAGAGCAACAAAGAACAGAACAGGGAGGAAGAGCAGGAAGAAAAGATTAACATTAAACAGAGACATGAGGTGGGAAGGAAACGAAGAGAAAAGGGAAATTGCATGATAATGGAGGGAGACCCTCATTGTTACACAAAATTACATATAAGAGGTTGTGAGGGGAATGGGAAAATAAACAAGGAGAGAAAAGTATTACAGTATATGGGGTAGAGAGAGAAGATGGGAGGGGAAGGGAGGGGGGATAGTAGAGTATAGGAAAGGTAGCAGAATTCAACAGTAACTAATAGGGAATTATGTAAAAATGTGAATGTGTAACCAATGTGATTCTGCAATCTATAATTGGGGTAAAAATGTGAGTTCATAACCCACTTGAATCCAATGTATGAAATATGCTATGTCAAGTGCTATGTAATGTTTTGAGCAACCAAAAAACCGAAAAAGAAAGTAGCAATATATATTCCAATCGAAATTCATCATGAAATATATAAAATCCACAGATGCAAAAATATTCATTTTACTGAACTTGGATTCATGTATAATGTTATTCAACTAGGAAGCTCACCCATAGGTTGAATTTTCAGTTCCAACAGCGTTTAGGAGGAGTGATCTCTTCTCACAATTTTTATCTGCCAATTCAGCTACCTCACAAGTATGTACGTGTGATACCCAGTAGGACTCTATATGTGCATAGAAAAATACATGTGCTGAATAGGCTACAGAGAAAGGGAGACAGGATTCCCATATATGTTAACTTTAAAAACACATGTTTAATTATTTCAACAAAAAATTGACTAGATTTATAACTCCTATACTGTATAATGCAAAAGGCAATTCCAACTACACACTATGCCTCCTCTCAACGGCTTGTATTTCTATTCTGTTTGGGTTATTTTTTACCATCATATTAGGATTATTAGTAAGAGTCTGGTATGGTATGGGTTAGTGTCAGGAATTCAGTATTTCAAATGGAAAATTGGAAAATGAATTCAATGTGTATGTAAATATGTGCTACACAAAAGTCTTCCCACTCACATCCAGAACAATGCCTTGACATTACCTTCGCCCCAAGTTAGACACAATTAGAGTAGAAAAGTGTGAAAATCTGTGAATACATATCTGGAATGGAAAATGCTCGGGAGTTCACATACTTGGAGGTGGTAGAGGAGTTTCCAAAAGTAAGGGACAGTGTAAACTCTCCACAAACATGGAGCTCTGAGAGCCTAAAAACTATTTGAAAAACTGCCTCTGAGTTTGGGCACTTGAAATATATGTTGTTGTCAGGAGATTTGGCTTCCTTTGTAGTGAGACCATCAAAGCTGGGTGTGCATCTATGTGACCTGAAGGACATGGTTTCTTATTTTCCAATGAACATGAGGCAGCAGTGCTAAATCCTCTCTTTGTAGTTAATCTGTGGTCACTGTGGGCTAAGTGTCTCCCTGTGTGGACTGTTAAGCCATTTGGTCATCCTCCACTTTTTGTGGTATTTTTGCTGCTGCACTGGGAGTTTGGTATTTGCTTCACAAAATGCAAGGAGCTAACTGGGACACAGTGCTGGAGGGAGTTCTGTCACGTGTGGTGGATGAGGGTCTGCAGGAGAATACACCAACAAGGCTTCTTTCCCATATAAATTGCACCAATAACCATAGCAACCTGATTCTGAACATTTCCCAGAAAGCTTTCCATATAACAAGATGCCTTTACATATAAGGGTCTGCGGGCTGCACCATGTCAGTCACAAGCCATTTGGAAGCCAATGGCAGATCCACATGGCCCCACCATGATGTTTTATCACACACCTGCCCACCCCTGCTCTAGGCCCACTACTCGGCATGCCCCAAATTACTGGCATCTCTGTTCTACACCATTTTCATGAAACCCAGTCAAACAAGGCAATGTCAGGTATACTCATGATCAGCAACAGGAAATCCAAAGTTTCTCCAGTGCCACCTGGTCATGGGAATTTCCAAAATTTCATGGTATTTATCTAGCCATTTTTCAAGGATGAAGTTGGAGGCACTGTGGGTTTCAGTTCATTCAGGAACCATTAAGTTTTGAGAAAGCTCATTTCAATGAAAGCTCTGGAGAACTCCCACAGGCAAGGCTTCCCAAAGAGTGACCAAAATGCCACATGAAGCCAGGCCAATTGAGATCTACAATGTGAGGTCCATGTGTGTTTTAACTCTCAACTATGGCTGCCAAGTCTTTCAAAATAAAATCATGTGATATGCTAGCTGAGATTCCCAGTGGTCTGTGGAAAGCCACCCTGGGCCTAGATCTCAGTTTCCAAGGGCGACTCTCATGAATGACCTTTTAAAATCCCAACACATTTCATGGAAATACTTCTCTGAGTTCAGTTCCAGAACTCATTCTCTAAGGAGAATCACACCAGAGTTTGTTCCCAGGTGAACCCAGTCATCCATTCCAACCGCCACAAAAATAACCACAATTAAATCCAAAACACTCCCACATGGCCGTCATCTTCTTCCATATAGACACTCATCATTATGTCTTGCTGAAGGTTACTATGAGGGTCACAGCCCAAGAAAGTGTCCAAAATAAGCTCAATTGCCCCTCATTTGCTTAAAATCACGGTGGCCTGGGCACTTTTCCTGTGAATCAGGAGTGATGAAATATTCCTGCTGTTAAAGTGTTCCACTTCTCCAATTTGAGTCCTACGTGCTGTCAGGTATATATTCTTTTTTCTGATTTGGAGTCATGAGAAAACCGAAGCACCTATGGGCTAGCCTCTTCAGGGATTTGAAGAACTCATTTGACCCAAATGATCCCTATTCTCACTTGATGAAGGTCAGGAACCTAACACAAGAAGGCAAAAAAATTCATCCACAATGACTTCTCTTTTGGCCATTTTTGTTTTGGAAAAACATGGGATGTTTCTTTAGATTCATCAGGTGCTGAGAATCTAAGCCACAACCTCACACAAGGACAAGAGGCTGATTCAGACACATCCTATTCCAAAGCAATTAAGCAAAGAGCCACAGGTGATGCTCATTCTTTTCCATATGAAAACAGTTTTCATCAGGCTTCACAAATGTGTGGCCTGAGGCAATGACCTTCCTGAAATTTAGGTTAATAGAAACCTAAGTAAGCAAATGGCCCAAAGCAGGGTTTCTCCACTGAGAATTTACTGGTCACACTGATATCTGAGTTTTCTGAGATGCTCCCATTCCTTCAGCTATCCAGTACATGGCCATGTCACAGAGCCTTCTGGTGATACATGAGCCTTTTCTGGAGAGTGGCCAGAATTCATGAAGAAAACAGGAACTTAGGGAGATAGTAGGTTTTGCCCATCCATAAGGCAAGCTGCAGTCCATTCATCAAATGGGCAAGATGAATGCTGGGAAGCTTTCTACTAGAGACAACACATCCATTAATGCATTCTCTTTTCTAATGTCTGCAACCACGGATACAGTGGGATACACAGATACAGAAACACTCACCATGTCAAAAGACTTTCTAGAAACAGTCCACTCCAAACCAAACAAACCGCCTTTCCTACCTATTCTCAGAACATGAGAAAACACCACAAACTCACACCCACAACAGCAAAGGCACCTCCTTCCCCCAAGTAGGTCTGTGACGATCCAGAGTGTCTTCTGACTGGTGGACCATATAATGTTCCCCCGAAATGGCCTGTCCTGTCTCAGATTTGGTCTCCTTGGCCAACTCTGTGAAGTTGTCAGGTGCCAGCGGTGAGCCACTACCTGCTTTCTCAGGATAGGCCTCTCTTCAGAGCTCTGCTGGCATTTGTCCATCCTCACATCAGTAGGTACCAAGAAAGACTGACTCTGTCCTTGGGAAAAGCAAACAAGTTAGCCCACTGGCACTTGGACTGGGACTGGCTCTGGGTGCTTGGCTTCCTGGATCCCAAGTTCAGAGAATTCTATCACCAAGGAAGTGAGGTAAGGTCACTTCCTTCAGGAACTCAATGAGGTCACTGCTTTGGTAACCACTTTGTCCTAACAGTTGCATCCAAGGTTCCCATGAGATGGCGGCTGCCCCTACATACTGTAACATATTCAGAAGTTAGAATTGTATATCAACCATAGGAACTTGGGAACTGCTATGCACACAGGCCTGGTTTGGTCTATCTTCTCTACAATAAAAAGAGAGAGGCTGATTCAGACACATCAATTCATCCTGAAAATGTTGTTTGCCATGGAAGATGACTATTGCTCCCTCAGGTCCTACAGAGCTGCCTACATCTCCAAGGATCATTTCTCCATGGATCTTTGAGGTTCTCATCAGGTGGAAGGTCACCTATATTCCTATATTGTAAGACCAACTCTCTTCCAGCTTTTCGGTATGTTATATTAAGGGTAGAGTTTATGGTTATGTGTAATAACAGCTTTGATTTGGGTTAGGAATCATTCTGCGGAATGAATAATGTTATTGGCAACCTGCGGTATTTACAAGAGTATATAGGTGACATCTAAGTATGAAATCAAAAATTTAGGTAAGATTTGAAACCCAGAAAGGCATTGGGCCCTTTAGTGGGATACTTAGCTTTGAATTATGTGTGGCACATTTGTCTCAGATAAATCAATATACAAAGGCATAGGACCTTGTACCTTGGATGATTGAATGTTGAAGAGAACATCCAGTCAAAAAGAGATAGTCAGTAGAATTAAGAAAGTAGTCGATAGGCTTAGAAAGAAGAGTGAGTATAGGATTTGGAACAAAAGTTCTTTAGCAATAGGGTTTTGGGTAGAGAGTGAATGTAAATGTGAGCACATGTGAAGAGTCAGTCAAAATGACGAACTGGGAATAACATGTAGGAAAGCAGATATCAATAGAGACATTAGGAAATCAAGCAAAGTACAAAGAGAGTGATAGGATTAGACATTTTCAACAGGCTTGAGGTTGAATATATAATCTTAAGAAGAAACAAATATGTAGTCATCAATTGGATTGACATTTGAGAGCATTAGGCAACCTGGACATGGATGTATTTAGTAATCCATGTTCACTTTCCATTTAGGCTTTGGTACAATCATAAGTGTGACCTTTGCTTTTTGTGTCCAGAATATTCTGTGATATAATGTATATGTGGATCAGGTGTCATGAGTATTTCTTCCACCATTTCTAGGAGCAATACTTTGAAGACGTATAAATTAGTATGGGGGTAGAAATAGGTGTACATTGTATTTATGAATATAGAGTTAATGCATGAATAGACCATACTGTGAATAAATAGTATAACTGGATCCACTTTAAATAATTGATTGAAGTGATATCTGAAAATACATAAGAAATGTTATATTGATATAATATCATTCATTCCAACCAGTTATATATATAATGTTCATCTTAGGGTTATGGTTTATCATGAAGGGTGTTTGAGTTTTGTTTCAAAAGTGATTATGGAAATCAAAAGTAATGTGTTTGGAAAGAAGTCTCATGAAAAGATCAGTCAAGAAACATAGAGAAATACATGAGTTCTGGAGAAGGAAGTGATTGAAAGTGAAACAAAGGCCTATAAATTTGCTAAATAGTGGAAGAAATATATATCCTATGATGTGCATAAACTGAAGAAATAGTAATGTACCAGTGTTGAATAAAAATGAACGTCAAAATACACATCATGTCCCATAGGAATCTAGTTGCATTGATGTTAAACTAGGTCAGTTACTGCAGAAATATTAGAATTTGTATGCACCTTTCACTGAAGTTAGTTTTCAGTACTAGGAAACAAATATGTATTTCAGGTTGATGAATATTTCTGAGAATAATCTTGTAAAAAGTTGATTGTTAATCCACATACATGAACATGAATGAATTTGGGGAGTGTATATAAGACTCATAAATTTCATATTTTGAAAAATCTGGAGAGTGTGTGTGTGTGTGTGTGTGTGTATATATATATATATATATATATATATATATATATATATATATATATATATATATACAAAAAAGACAGACATTAAAAAGTAGCAATATATATGTCAATCGAAATTCACCATGAAATTTATATCATTCACAGATCCAAAAACATTCATTTTACTGAACATGGATTTATGTATAATGTTGTTCAACTAGGAAGCTCACCCATAGCTTGAATTTTCAGTTCCAAAAGCGTTTAGGAGGAGTGATTTCTTCTCACCATTTGTATCTGCCAAGTCAGGCACCTCACAAAGATATACGCGTGTTATCAGGTAGGATTCTATATGTGCATATAAAAATACATGTGCTGAATAGGCTACAGAGAAAGCGAGAGAGGAATTCACATATTTATTAACTTTAAAAACACATGGAGAACTATTTCAATTAAAAGTTGACTAGATTTATAACACCTACCCATTATCTTGCAAAAGGCAAGTCCAATATACACCATGCCTCCTCTGAACTGCTTGTATTTCAATTCTGTTTGGGTTATTTTTCTCCATCATATTAGTATTAGTAGTTAGAGTCTAGTAGGGTATGGGTTATTGTCAGGGATAAAGTATTTTGATTGGAAAATTGGAAAATGAATCCAATGTGTATGCAAATATGGGGTATTCAATAATCTTTCCACTCTCATCCAGAACAATGCCTTGACATTACCTTTGCCCCAAGGAAGACACAATTAGAGGACAAGAGTTAGAAATTCTGTGAATACATTTATGTAATGGAAAATGCTCAGGAGTTCACAACCTTGGAGGTGGTAGAGGAGTTTCCAACAGTAAGGAACAGGGGTGATCACCCAACGTGATCTTTCGTTAATATTGGAAGCCATCTTGCCACAAAGCCATGGAAAGATAATTTTTGCTTTACTATAAATTACTGCAAATTCTGAACCTGCTTGGAATGCCTGCCCATGCCTTGAACTCACCCATGCCTAGAGTTCTGACCATATCGCAGCCCTCTCTGAAACTTTAGTGACACCTCATAAATATTGGCCTTCCCTGGCCAGACAACGACCCTCTCTGAGGCTCTAATGGTCTTCATAATTTCTGATGCTGGGGCAGCGAAAAAAAATGTGAACTACAATTAGTGTGATGCTTGTCAAAGTTCTGTTTTCTGAAACTTCCTTTTTGTGTAACTTTTTGGGCTATAAAGCTGGGGTGTAGGAAAGGTGGGGACGCTATCTTTTTTCCACCGTTTTGAGAAGGAGAGTCAGCCTGGCTGGTTGAACTAATAAGCTTGCCTTAATTTGATTTTAATTGGGGTCAGTGGTTTTTTCTTGCGTCCTGGTCTAACATTTTGGAGTTCCTCAGCGAGATGACCCAACCAGATCACAAGACCAGACTGCTGGAAATTATGAAGCTGGCCTTTCCTCCAGGACTCAGATCTGGAAAGCCAAGTTCCAAGGCCTTGGAGTGAGCCTTTGGTCCGGGGAGCACTGCACTGAACCATCACACTAAAACTATTAGCAAGCACCTGGTGGAGGAAGCCTCCATAGGTAAGTGGTGCCATTATAACATCTGATATCCGGTTAAGTGAGATGTCTTCTGATGACAGAGAGGTGGCCTGGGGAAGCTCACATATACTCCTGTCCTGGACAGTAACAAGAATTGTCCTGTCCTCTGTTCTGTTCTGTAGGGATTTTCTCTGAAAGAGTAGAAAGGTGCAGCCAGGCATGCAGGAGCTCCTACCTCGGAGCTTCAGCAAGACGTTGCATTGCTCCTCTGTTTTTCTGTATCTTCGCCAGGTTTGTGTTTCTTTGTGTTTTGTTCTGTGTTTTATATGTTTTTGTTTGTTTGTTTTTGTGCATCTTGTTGTGTGATTTCTGTGGTTAAAAACTTAAGGATATTGGATGTAAAAATGGATAATAAAGCAAGTAAGCCTGACACCCCTTTGGACTGTGCTCTAAGGAACTGTGATGAAGTTTACACCCCTTTGTTAAGCAGGATAAGAGAAGCCCCTAGCTGGCTGCCTGGAGCCCACCCACTGCACAGGGCAATGCCTGCTGGTGACCTAAAAACAGAGTATCTCCCAGGTTAACAATGGAAACTTTTTTAAAACCCCTTGTCGCTCCAGATCAAGAGAGTCACAACTTTTGGGCAGAGTTCCATGTGTTTATGCTTTGTTAGCAAAGCAGTAAACCTCCCTTTTTATTTTTCTCAAACCCTGTCCTCATTATTAAATAGGTATTAATTCGCTTCAAGGTCAGGAACCAAACTTTAAGTTACAAATTTTGATAAACACCCCCCCAACGCCCAGGAACTTTTTGAAAGCTGACTACTGAAATGTTAGGAGATGGAGCGAGATTGGGGTGGAACCAAACCAGAGGAGCTAATCCTGTAAGTAAAAGGAGGGACTGAGGGACTCCCAGCAGCTGCCAAAGCCCTGTTGCTTCAGGGAATTCCCTCTTTACTTCCCTGCACTGTAAAAATTATGCCACCCCTGTCTTCTTAAAAAACAGAAAAAGTAAAAGGGACACTAAATGCAGTAAAGTCACAATGGAAACACTTGATATTACATTTCAGGTTGCCACTCTGTGAAAACATCTGATCCTCTTGTGGGGACATCTATCATGCCACTGGTGTAGGAGATTTTTCTCTTATCTGCTCTGTTTTTAAGGCTTCTGTCTGTCAGCCATAGTCTGGAGCTCCTTTCTGTCTGTCTTGTGTCTTTGTTTCTGGCCCTTTAAGACATGTGGAATAATGTGCTGATATTATAAATTGTTTCTTGGGAATGATCTTAGCTCAATGTGTGTTTTAATGATGATGTTTTATTGTAACAATCTGGTATCTAAATGGGTTTTTGAAGCATTGCTCAATCTTGCAGTTAAAAGTCGGGTTTAGGGAATTGTTTAGTTTATGATTTCAGATAATTCATGCCAGATAACTTAAATTCTTATGATGGAAAACTAAAGAACTCTACTTCCAAGTTGGCAAGTAACTTCCCAAACATTCAGTTTTGTTTTTCACTAATTTTGAATTGGGTAGACTGGGAAAATGTCACAGTGTGTACCAGTGCATTCATTTGGACAAGGATAGTAAATCATAGTAAGGTATCTGTTGACAAAACAAGATGTAAAGATATAAAATTTTGTGAATTTTATCTTAAAATTGTATCAAATTTCAACATCCGAATCTGAAAATTATGGTTAAAATGCCTTAGGCCTGAGGTGTCTGCTCAGAATAGCAGTTTTTTCCTCCTCCTTCCAGACCTCAGCCAGGACTTATGTTGAAATTCAAATGAAAGAAGCCTGCAAGCTCAGTAGGAGACTGATCTGAGGCCTAAGGGGGGAAAAAAGTTGAATTGTATGGTATTTACTAATTACTGGCCAGTCATTTTTTCCAGGACTCTAATTTTTTTCCTTAGATTCTGTATTTTTTTTGAGCTCATGATTTTGATCATACAGACCTAGGTTAATGTTTTTCTGATCATTTCTATCTTTGACCAACAGTGGAGTTTTTGAAACATTTCAGTGGAGATTTCACCTGCAAAAAGCTACAAGGCCTTTACTATTATTATGTGTGCACATATTTGTTATGTGTTGTATGTCTATATATACATATATCCGTATATCATATTGATGATATACAAATTAACATATATATGGAGCACTCATAAAAAAAGCACTCATAAAAACAAATTTTAAAAAGTGGATTCAAAGAACTTAAATTCACCTGATTTAATTGGTTCAATTTAAATTGGATAAACAGATAAAAATAAATGTCTTTAAATTTAAGCTTACAAGTTTTTCTAGGTGTTCAAAAATCTAATAAAATATTAATGCCGACAAAAGGTCTAATATGCCTTGGTTCTAGGACTTTTCCTTCAACAAAAAAATCGCTTACACTGTTCAATACATTTGTCTAATATTTTGAAAAATAAGTAATGTAAATTTGATATGGGATTACTCATTCAAGAGTACTTTTGTTAGATATCTGGTTGATTTACTAAGGTCTGTATAAGTTTGTCCTAAAGTCTGTATAAGATTGTAAAAATCAGTCATGTGTTAAAGAGACAAAAATTTCTTAAACATAAGTTTACCCATAACATTGTGTTTATTAAGTTTTATTTTTTCTAGAGCTAGCAACCATAAAAATTAAACAACTGATTAAATAAGAACTGTTATTTTAAAGCACTGTACTGCCATTTCTTTAAAAGCTAAACTTGGTTAATGTAGAAACATCAATGCAGTTGTGATGCTATTAATGTGCTTATATCTTCCAGGTATACAAGTCTGTAAGGTAGAAACTTTAAAACAGCATTACATCAAGCTGGTGTTCTGAAGTTGTATGGTAAAAAAATATATTGGGGATTTATTTACCTGAAATCAATAAGATATGTAAACTTTTATGTTACTTTTTACATTGGGGAACAATTTATATGTATTTTTAAGTTAATGAGAGCCTAATCTATGTAAAGGTTAAAAAGTTTCAGCCTTTCTTTAATTAATGTTTTAAATGTTATATCATATGGTGTTAACTAATGTTCATGTGACCTCAAAAAATTTATGTAAACTTTGTAAAATGATATTTTCAAAACAAAGATTAGCTTTAGAACTAAAACACTTAAGATTTATAATGAGCACTGCCTTACCTGAGATAAGGCTCTGTGTCCCATCTTACTATATGTGAGAATGACTACGAAAGCAGTAGGTCAGATGTTATTTCATTTAAAGTTATGTTCAAAAGTTTTTTTTTTTTTTTTTTTTTTTTTTTTTTTTTTTTTTTGGTCAAGATCACTAGCATCTCAAAAAGGGGATGTAATCTATTACTCAGCCAAAAAATTCAGGGTAGCTATTACAAGAACTGAGTATGTTTACTCTTGTTAATTTTATTTTATAATTTCCTTATAGGTGACATAAAGATTTCTTGTTAGTGTTTTACAGAAGTGTTGCTTTAAAAACACAGCATGGGTTAATTTAAGATAATTACCCATCACCTACAAGACAGACAGAATAATACAGATCCCAATTAATAAAAAGTTAAATAATTTTAAATTATAGACATGAAAGCCCAGTACTCTTAATATAAGGCTGTTAAAATTTATTTGATGGATGTTTAAGATTAGGATTTAAAATTAAAGTTAAATGAAAAGGGACAAGAAAACTAATATTTGGCTCTTGCCCTCTGAGTCAGTCTGTATCCAGAGAACAGCGGACTTCTCTAAAGAGCTTTGCAACTCTGAACCACATAACCTCCTGATCAGGGAGATTAATAAGACCACTGGAGAACAGAAAGCCAATCAGTGCATTGCTACAAAGAGGATAGTCATCAGAGAAGGGAGATATCCCTGATGCTTCCAAGGGAAGCCACATGGTCAAGGAAGACCTGGACCCACCTAGCGCAAATGGCACTAGCAGAACTGAGAAGCTGCTCTCAATTTTCCCCAAGAATGACTCCCATAAAAGCTCAGCTGACTGTTCACAATATAGAGAAACAAAAGTCAGTTTGACTGCTTCATATTAAACACTTAGAATAGACAGTTAAAAACAAAATACAGCCATTCCTGGGCATTTTATATAATAATAGTAATAATAATATATTATGGTATTCACTTCATGTTAGCCTCCCAAAATAAGTAAGACTGGAGGCTACAAAGAAGGATTCTCAGACAGGAATGCCTGATAACTATAAAATGAGACTATCAAAAGGATCTGCCAGAGGCAGAAGTTTTTAGTTTAAGGCCTACAGATATTCTTAAGCTAAACACATAGGCTTGGTATTTGTAAGTATGATTATCCAGCCCTGAGTAAGAGAATTAAAGGTGTCTCTATTAGACACAGAGGTCATACTAAAAGGATTTTGCAAGATCAGATGACATTAAATTATTAAACTGTATCTTATGGGGAGGGACAGCTGTAACACTAAAAGTTAAATATTAAGTTAACAGTCCTGATAACTGGGGATATTAAAGGCTTGTGAGGGAACTTCTATACAGTGACATGTTCCAGCTGCTGCAACATTTATTCAGTACTCATGTTTTTTGTTTCTCTCATAGAAGAACCCATTCCCAGATGACTTTACAACCTGTTCTTCCACAACCAGACTTCAAACCGAACTGACTTCTAAACAGCATGGTACTGGTACCAAAACAGGCGGGTGGACCAATGGTACAGAATAGAGGACACAGAAACCAATCCACAAAACTACAACTATCTTATATTCAATAAAGGGGCTAAAAACATGAAATGGAAGAATGATAGCATCTTCAACAAATGGTGTTGGGAAAACTGGAAATCCATATGCAACAAAATGAAACTGAATCCCTTTCTCTCACCATGCACAAATGTTAACTCAAAGTGGATCAAGGAACTTGAGATCAAATCAGAGACATGGCGTCTGATAGAAGAAAAAGTTGGCTATGATCTACATACTGTGGGGTCGGGCTCCAAATTCCTCAATAGGACACCCATAGCACAACAGTTAACAACTAGAATCAACAAACGGGACGTACTCAAACAAAAAAGTTTTTTCTCAGCAAAAGAAACAATAAGAGAGGTAAATAGGGAGCCTACATCCTGGGAACAAATCTTTACTCCTCACACTTCAGATAGAGCCCTAATATCCAGAATATACAAAGAACTAAAAAAATTAAACAATGAGATAACAAATAACCCAATCAACAAATGGGCCAAGGACCTGAACAGACACTTCTCAGAGGAGGACATACAATCAATCAACAAGTATATGAAAAAATGCTCACCATCTCTAGCAGTCAGAGAAATGCAAATCAAAACCACCCTAAGATACCATCTCACTCCAGTAAGATTGGCAGCCATTAGGAAGTCAAACAGCAACAAGTGCTGGCGAGGATGTGGGGAAAAGGGTACTCTTGTACATTGCTGGTGGGACTGCAAATTGGTGTGGCCAGTTTGGAAAGCAGTATGGAGATTTCTTGGAAAGCTCGGAATGGAACCACCATTTGATCCAGCTATTCCCCTACTCGGTCTATTCCCTAAAGACCTAAAAAGAGCACACTATAGGGACACTGCTACATCCATGTTCATAGCAGCATAATTCACAATAGCAAGACTGTGGAACCAACCTAGATGCCCTTCAATAGACGAATGGATAAAAAAAATGTGCCATTTATACACAATGGAGTATTACTCTGCATTAAGAAAAGACAAAATCTTAGAATTTGGAGAAAAATGGATGGCATTAGTGCAGATTATGCTAAGTGAAGCTAGCCAATCCCTTAAAAACAAATGCCAAATATCTTCTTTGATATAAGGAGAGTAACTAAGAACAGAGTAGGGACAAAGAGCATGAGAAGAAGATTAACATTAAACAGGGATGAGAGGTGAAAGGGAAAGGGAGAGAGAAGGGAAATTGCATGTAAATGGAAGGAGACCCTCAGGGGTATAAAAAATTACATAGAAGAGGAAGTGAGGAAAAAGGAGGAAAAATATAAGGGGGAGAAATGAATTACAGTAGAGGGGGTAGAGAGAGAAGAGGGGAGGGGAGGGGGGAGGGGGGATAGTAGAGGGTAGGAAAGGCAGCAGAATACAACAGACACCAGAATGGCAATATGTAAAACAATGGTTCTGCAACTGTTGTGATTCTGCAATCTCTATATGGGGTAAAAATGGGAGCTCATATCCCACTTGAATCAAAGTGTGAAATATGATATATCAAGAACTATGTAATGTTTTGTACAACCTACAATAAAAATTAATTAAAAAAAAGAAATACAAGGAGTTCAACTGGGACACAGTGCTGGAGTTAGTCCTGTCACTTGTGGTGGGTCAGGGTCTGCAGAAGAATGCACCAACCAGGCTTCTATCCCACATAGCTAACCCCCTTGACCATAGTAACCGGATTCAGAACATTGCCCTGAAACATCTCCATATAACAAGATTCCTTTAATGGAGTGGTTTCAGACATATTAGTGATTCCTGTCTGCATCATGTCAGCCACAATTCATTTGGAAGTCAATGGCAGATACACATGGCCCGACCACAGATGTTTCATCACAAACCTGCACACAACAGCTCTGGACCCACTACTCAGCAGGCCCCAACATACTGGCATCTCTGTTCTAAACCATTTTCATGAAATCCAGTCAATCAAGGCACTCTCTGGTATACTCATGATCAGCAACAGGACATCCAAATATTCTCCAGTTGCAGGTGGTCATGGGAATTTCAAAAATTTCAGAGTATTTATCTAGCCATTTCCTAAGATGAAGTTGGAGAAACTGTGGGTTTCAATTCATTAAGGAACCATTAAATTTTGAGGAAGCACATTTCAAGGAATACTCTGGAGAACTCTCACAGGCAAGGCTTCCCAAAGAGTGGAAAAAAGGTCACATGAAGCCAGGCCAATTGAGGTCTACAATGTGAGGTCCATGTGTGTTTTGACTCTCAACTATGGCTGCCAAGTTTTTCAGAATAAAATCATGTGATATCCTGCTGAGATTCCCAGTGTGCTGTGGAAAGCCACTCTGGGCTTAGATCTCAGTTTCCAAGGGCGACTCTCATGTGTGGCCTCGTTAAATTCCAACACAATTCATGGCAATACTTCTCTGACGTCAGTTCCATAACGCAGTCTCTAAGAGGAATCACACCAGAGTTCAAGCCCCGGTGGATTCAGCCATCTCTTACAAACACCACACAAATGACCACAATTAAAACTAAATCACTCCCACATGGCCCTCATCTTCTTCCACATAGACACTCATCATGAACTCTGGCTGGAGGTTTCCATGAAGGGCACAGACAAATACACTGTTCAAAATAAGCAGCCTTGCCCCTCATTTGCCTAAAGTCAGGGTGGCCTGGACACCCTTCCAGTGAACCAAGAGTGATCAAATAGGCCTGCTCTATATCTGCTCCGCTTCTCAAATTTGAGGGCTAATGACTGTCTGGTATAGATTCTTTATGTGAATTGGTTTCATGAGAAAACCCAAGCACCTATCGGCTAGCCTCTGCAGGGCTTTGAAGAACTGACTTGACCCAAAGATCCCTATTCTCACTTGATTTAGCTCAGGAAGCTTACAGAGGAAAGCGAGAGACTTCATCCACAATGACTGCTCTTTTGGCCATTTTGGTTTTGGATGCACACTTGGAAACTTTCTTTAGGTCCATCAGATGCTGAGAATCTAAGCCACTGCTGTCACACCGGGCCAAGTGGCTGATTCAGACTCATCCCTTTCCAAAGCAATTAAGCAAAGAGCCACAGGTGATGCCCATTCATTTCCATTTGAAACCTGTTTTCTTCAGGCTTCACAAAGGGGTGGCCTGAGGCAAAGACCTTCCTGACATTCAGGGTAATAGAAACATAAGTAAGCAAATGGCCCAAAGCAGGGTTTCTCCACTGAGACTTTACTGGTCACACTGATATCTGAGTTTTCTGAGATGCTCCCATTCCCTTCAACTATCCAGTACATGGCCATGTCACAGAGCTTGGAGGTGGTACATATCTTGGACACCAAACCATAAGGCTACTCTGGAGAGTGGCAAGTATTCAGGAGGAAAAGAGGAACTTAGGAAGATAGTAGGTGTTCCCCATCCATAAGGCAAGCCGCTCTACATTCTTAAATTGGGCAGGATGAATGCTGGGAAGCTTTCTACTAGACAGGACACAACCATTGATGCATTTGCTTTTCAAATGTCTACAACACGGATACAGTGGGATACACAGACATAGAAACACTCGTGTTGTCAAACGACTTTCTAGAAACTTTCCAGTCCAAACCTACAAACTGCCTTTCCTACCTATTCTCAGAACATGAGATAAAACCAAAAACTCACACCGACACCCACAACGGCACCTCCTTTCCCCAAGTATGTCTGTGACTATCCTGAGTGTCCTCTGACTGGTGGGCCATACTATGTTCCCCTGAAATGGCCTGTCTTGCCTCAGATCTGGTCTTCTTTGCCAACTCTTTGAAGTTGTCAGGAGCCATGGTTGAGCCACTACCTGCTTTCTCAGAAAAGTCCCTCTTCAGAGCTCTCCTGGAATTTGGCCATCATCACATAAGTAGGTACCAAGAAAGACTGATCCTGTCCTTGGTAAATCCAAACAATTGAGACCACTGGGACTAGGACTGGGACTTGCTCTTGGTGGCTGGCTTCCTGGTCCCAAGTTCAGAGAGTTCCATCACCAAGGAAGTGTGGTAGGTCACTTCCTTCAGCAACTGAATGAGGTCACTGCCTTGGAAAACCACTTTGTCCTAGCAGTTGCATCCAATGGTCCCATGAGATGGAGGCTGCTCCTACTTCCTGTGACACTTTCACAAATTAGAATGGTATATCAACCATAGGCACCCAGGAAAAGCTCTGTATACAGGCCTGGTTTGGTCCATTTCATCTACATTAAGAAGAGAGAGGCTGATTCAGACACATTCCTTCATTCTGACCAGGTTGTTTGACATGGAAGTTGACATGGAGTTGACTTTTGCTCTCTCAGGTCCTTCTTAGGTGAAAAGGTCGGTCAAAAGTGGGAGGAAAAGACCATCAAGAGACTGTCTCATGTCACAGCAAAGGGTTTATTGGGAGTCCAGCATGCTGGGGCTCAGAGCTAACTTCAGAGGAGCAAAGAACAAAGAGCCCCAAGAACAACTTGAGCAGAGTTTATATACATTCTTTAGAGAGGGCAGGGACTTTACATACATCTTATCCTCTTTTAGGAAATCAACACATAGCACGGGAAAATCAAATAACAACTCTAAAACATGATTAGTGCATTCATTGGCGGGAAGAGGTCGGGTAGGGGGTGATTGGTTAGGCCTGAAAAGGGGTATACGTTTAAACTGATTGGTTGAATCCCTGAGATGTATATGTGGTGAGCTGCACGGTTTCTGGAAAGGGGTTGTTAAGTAACTAGGTGGTCAGGGAAGATTTCAACACACATCTAATTGGCAGTTCCGGGAATAGTCTTAACTGCCACAGGAATTTCAGGTTCTGAGTGCAGCTTGGAAACTTTAAAAAACCTGGTTCTATGTTTCAATTTCAATTTCTTTTATTCGTTCATTTCCCACTCCTTTTTCTTACTACTTTTAATCTTAAACGTAATAAATCATAATTATTGCGGGGTCTCACATTCTATTTCTGCCAGTGGACCGTATTTCTGTCTGATTACAATGAGTTTTTCCTGCCCAATTTGAGCCTGGAGAAAGGAAACTATGTGGTTAAGCAAACAAGGTCCTACAGTTAGCAACACCATAAGGATGATCAAGGGTCCAGCTAAGTCTGATAGGAGTGTAGTTAACCAGGGGGACTGGGTAAACCATAACTCAAACCACCCTAGTTGAATCTCCCTATCTTTCTGGTGCTCTTCAAGGCATTTTCTCAATATACTCATGGATTCTTTTACAACTCCAGTATGGTCAGCATAAAAACAACATTTTTCTCTCAGTGCAGCACAGAGGCCCCCCTCACTCATGAAGAGGAGGTCTAATCCTCGCCTGTTCTTTAAAACAACTTCAGAGAGAGAAGTTAAGGATTCCTGCAATAAGGGACACTGGCTCCCCGCAAAATCGGGTTGTTTCTCCCCCTAGTAGACCTTCAAATGATTCTACATCATAATAGAGCACCCTGGGGAGTATCTGCACCATTACACAATAATTTACAGAGATGTCAAATACCTGGACTAAAATGCAAGGAGTTCTGACTGTTTGGAGTTCAGTACAATAAAGGTTCCTTTAATTAGTTCCCAGGGGGAGGAGTCAGCTGTACTCTGGACTGGGGAAGTAGGCAAAGACGGAAACCGGGAAGTATGAGATGGTAGAGGGGTTCTGGTAGATCTAGCCATGGGAGGTTTAGGAGGCTTAATTCCTGGGTTGAGGGGACTGGGCTCTATTGCTGTGATATTTTCTTCCTTTTTCAGCCGGATGGTGAACCAGTGACCAAAGTCATAACGAGGGCCATATATATAGAATCGCATTCCCCACGTATTTCCCATAGGCCATGCTGTTCCGAGGTAGCCCCTTCCCTTGGAATTGAAAGTTAAAATTAGGGGGTAACATAGACTATTCTTTCCACAGTGAGTTTTTGACACCACTTGGCTAGCAGCACATTTCTTGGGATCAATCAAGGAGTCATTTCTTTCTTCCTGAATCGTACTGTCGGGGGAGTTTGGGTTCCACCATGCAGCTCCCGTTTGTTCACAACCCCAAGATCTACAATAAAAGTCACTGGGTCCTGTACAGGTTTGGGCCTGTTTGCGACTTCGGAAATCAGCTGGGCACACATAAAAATCAAGATTGGCTAGTTTACACCTGAGCTGCGGAAGATGATATCCATAATTCATGGGGTAAGGTGGTCTATGTTGCCCTGGTTTGGGGTTGAGTGGGATCTCTGTGGGGGTCCTCTATGTCAGGGAGATCCCAGTCAGACAGGCCTATGGCAATCTGACAAATATCCGGGTGGAGAGATGGCCACCAAGTCCATATGGTGGCTGTATGTGAAATAGACCACACTACTTGCCCAGTAGGATTTATAACTTGCCATTGTTGCTGAACAAGCTGATGGGGATTAGGACTGCTGGTGGTCAGGGGAAGAATCCATAGTCCTACCCACATGACAGACACACAACTTGAGACGGTTACCAGTCTGTTCCAGTTTCCAGCCAGAGTCCGGACAGGGCGCAGGCTTGAGATGGGAGGCATGGATCCAGGAAGTGATCCCATCCACTTTCACCTCTGTGGTTGTTATAAGCAGCACCTGGTATGGTCCTTTCCAGCGGGGTTCCAGGGATGACACCTAATGCCATCTCATGTAGATGAAGTCTCCCACTTGATATCGATGTGGGGTTCCCTCATCTCCAGGCTGATAAGAAGTGGCCAACTGTTTCCACAGGTATCGCTGGGTGCTGGGTTTGTTCAAGGGCTTTAAGTCTGTCAAGAAAGAGTGTGTGAAAGGAATCATTAAGTCTCAGAGTTGGGGTTAGGTCCCTTACTGGAGGAGGGGGACCATAGAGAATTTCATAAGGGGTGAGTTTACACAAAGAGGCAGAGGGCGTTTTTCTTGCACGAAACAGTGCTTAAGGTAGGAGCAGAGTTCAATTTTTTTATGCCGGTCTCCAAGCTTTTTTCGTTAAGGTCTCTTTGATGGTTCTATTCATCCTTTCTACCTGTCCTGAGCTCTGGGTCTAGAAGCACAATTTAACTTTCAATTAATCCCCAGGGTCCTGGCGAATCCCTGACTTACCTGGGCCACGAATGCCAGTCCATTATCAGACCCTATTACCTTAAGCAGGCTGAACCTTGGAAAAATGTCTTATAGAATCTTTTTGACCACCCTCTGAGCCTTTTGTTTCTTCATGGGGAAGGTTTCAAACCATATTGAAAAAGTATCTACAAAGACTAGAAGATATTTAAGTCCGTACCTTGCTGGCTTAATTTCAGTAAAGTCCACTTCCCAGAATTGTCCTGTTCTGGTTCCTCGTAAGCGCTTTCCTGCAGGAAGCTTGGATGGGTAAGCATTAACTAACTGGCAGACTTGACAAGCTCTAGTCACCTGCTCAGCTATTTCTTTCCTCTGTGAGTCAGTCAATAATAAGCCCTTTCTCTGGTCCTTTAGAAGTGCCTATAACTTTTTTCAGCCTAAGTGGGTGAGTTGGTGTACGTCTTTGACATAAAGGTGGGCTTTTTGAAATAGTAAACTTGGCTCTGAAGGGTCCCAGAGTCCTGTATCTGTCTCCTCAGATGATAAGTTGCCTGAATGTTCCAGTGCGGCCAAATCTCCTGATTGTTGTTCCCCCCGGTGTGGAAAAAGTTACCAGAGTCACTACGTTTAGGGCTGCCAATTAAGCTTCCTCATCTGCCCTTCTGTTTCCAACCGCCATGGGGTCGTTTCCCTTCTGGTGCCCTGGACAGTGCACTATACCTAGTTCCTTAGTGCTCTGCACTGCTGAGAGAAGGTGGAGGATCTCATCTTTGTTCTTTATTTCTTTCCCAGCAGAGGTTAATAGCCCCCTTTGCTGGTAAATAGCCCTGTGCACTTTAGCATTGGCAAATGGATAGCGGCTATCAGTGTATATGGTGGCCCTTTTGCCTGTTGCTAGTTCCAATGCTTTCGGAAGGGCAATCAGTTCTGCCTTTTGGATTGATGTCTTTTCTGGGAGACCAGAGGATCAGATGACATTAGTTTTGCTAACTATTGCTGCTCCAGCCCGCCGCTTACCATCTTGGAGGAAGCTGCTCTCATCTGTAAACCATACGACTTCTGGGTGAGGCAGTGGCTGGATCTTTCATGTCTCATCCTATACTGGTTTCCTCTGCCAGTATGTGTTGACACTCATGAGTGATGGGTTCTGATGATTCTTCTGGCAGCAGTGTACCCAGGTTGAGTGGAGCAGGGGGTCCCAGATTTATTCTGTCTTTGCTAATCCAGAGGCTCTGGTAGTGGTTTATTCTGGAGTTTGATAGCAAGCTCTCTGGAGGCTGACAGATGATGCTCTCCAGGGCATGGGAGGCTATAATGGTTAGCTTCTGTCCCAACGTTCATTTATGAACATCTTTTTTTAGAAGGGCTGCCACTGCTATCGCTCTTAAGCAATTTGGCCACCCGCTAGCCACTGGGTCCAATTTTTTTGATAAGAATGCTACCGGCCTTTTTCAAGGTCCCAAAGTCTGAGTGAACACTCCCAGTTCTATTCCTTTCGTTTTCTCGATGTAGAGAGTGAAGGGTTTTTCTACTTCTGAGAGTGCTAAAGCTGGAGCAGATAGCAGTGCCTTTTTTTGACATTATCAAAAGCTTTTTGGTGCTCAGGGGTCCATTTGAAATGGGCATCCCCATTTATAAGCGGGTATAAAGGTGCAGCCAGAGATGCGAACCCAGGAATCCATAAAATGCAAAAGCCGGCAGTCCCAAGAAACTCTCTGAATAGTCTCTTATTAGATGTGGGCAGTATCTGCACAACGGTTTGTTTTCTGCGCTCACTGAGCCATCTTTTGCCACCCCTAAGAGAATTACCCTGGAAGATTACTTCTTGCTGACAAATTTGGTCCTTTTTGCAGAAGCCCTATATCCAAGCCGAACAAGCTCGGATAATAGTGCTTGGGTCCCAGACTCATAGTTCTTCTTGGTGTTGGCTGCCAGTAGCAGATCATCCACATATTGGAGTAGGGTGACTTCGGGGTGTGCAGTTCTGAGGCCTGTGGAGGGCTTCATCAAAGAGAGTGGGGGAGTTTTTGAACCCCTGTGAGAGTCTAGTACAGGTTAGTTGGCCATATGTTAAAGTTTCTGGGTCTATCCACTCGAAAGCAAACAGAAACTGATTGTCCTTATGTAGGGGCAAGAAGAAGTAAGCATCTTTTAAGTCCAGCACAGTGTACCATTCCCGCTCCAGATTCAGAGTGCTAAGCAAATTATATGGATTGGGTATTGTTGGGTGAATGTCCTGCACTCTGTTGTTTATCTCTCTTAGGTCTTGAACAGGACAGTAGTCCCTAGTTCCTGCCTTTCTTACTGGTAGCAGGGGGGTATTCCAGGCTGATTGACAGGGCCTTAGGACCCCAAGGGCCAATTATTTCTGAATATGGGGACTTATCCCATCTTTAGCTTCTTTGCTTAGAGGATATTGTTTAACACTGATTGGAGAGGCAGAGGCTTTTAATTCTAGTTTTATTGGAGGTAGTTTTATTGCTAGACCTAACCCAGCAGTTTCTGCCCAGGCATTCGGATAATCTTTTATCCATTTCTGTGGTAGTTTGCCTCTTTGATCAGTCCTAGGGAGCGCGAAGAGTTGATGTTCATCTTCAACGGACATAGTCAATGCTGTGACTATGGGAGGTTTCACTGAAGGCTTTAGAACATCCACTTCGGGAACATCAGGGTTAAAAGTTATTCTATCCTCGAGTTTGGTAAGCAGATCCCTGTGCATCAATGGGGCTGGGCACTCTGGGATTACTAGGAAAGAGTGTTGGACTTTTCCTTTTCCTACATCCATAATCCTCTTAGTTGTCCAAGCCCGATATGTACTGCCATTATCCCCTTGAACTAGGGACCATTTATTTGATAGGAGCCCAGTGGGGTCTTAAGGGCTGAGAATACTGCTCCTGTGTCCTCTCCAAAGTTCACTGGAGTCCCCTCCACTTCAAATGTTACCCTGATCTCGGGGAGGAGATCCGAGCCCCAACATTCCTAGTCCTCTTCTAGAGTCAGCATGGCATGCTGGCTTGGTTGCTTCTTTTGGGTGCACTCTTTGGCTCAGTGTCCTTTTTCTTTACAGTAGGCACATTGATCTGAGGCCAGGGGCAGCCTTTGGCATGGGCCCAAGTATCCCTTCCTGACTCCAAGCTTTTTAACTTCTGGCATATTTGCTGCTGTCAACAAAACCTTAGCCAATGTTTTAGTCTGCCTTTTGCTCCTTTCATGCCCCTTTTGTTCCCTTTCCTTCTCTATCCTGTGTTCCCTCTCCTCCTCAGTTTCTCTCTTATAATATACTTTCTCAGCTTCTCTGACTAAATCTCTTAAGGTCGTATCTTGTAATCCATCTAGACATTGTAACTTTCTCTTAATATCTTGGGCAGCCTGCTCAATACAGGCCATTGTAACAGATGCATTTTGGTCCTCTGCCTGAGGATCAAAAGGAGTATATTCTTCCATAATTCTCTCCAGAAACATAGAGGGAGACTCATTAGGCCCTTGGATAATCTCTCTTACTTTGGCCAAATTGGTCAGCCCTCTGGCGGCCACTCGGAGACCCGCTATTAGAGCCCGGCGATAAGTGGACAGATGCTTCTTACCTTCAAAGGTGTTGGGGTCCCAGTTGGGTCGGTTCATGGGCCCATAGGGACGGAAAGAGAGTATCACAGGGGCTTCTGAGTTTTCTATTATCCGCCACTGGTGGGTTCCTTTAGGTTGCCCAGCTGCCTCCAGGGGAGGAGGGGCTGCTGCTGCTGCAGAGAAGTCCCCTGGAGGGCTTGGGTCTGGCCCAATTGCCTATAGCAGTGGAGAGGCTGAGTCAGCGGTTGGAGGATCATCAGGAACTGTGTTGGGGGTTGGGGAGGGAGAGTAGACGATAAGGAGGGGGAGGAGTGTCCAGTCTTGTGACTCAGGGAGAATGGAAAGAAGAGGGGGAGGAGTGGATGGTTTGAATGATAGGATCATGGGGGAAGGGGTATATTGCTCTTTATCTGGGTGGCCACGTGGCCAAAGCTGAAAGACAATATCTCTGACTTTTCGGATTAGAGGAAAGTGGAAGGATCCTTCTGGGGGCCATCCAACTTCGAGGATGGGCCATTCTGAAGCACAGAGAGTCTGCCAGGTACAGCATTTTACTGGAAAATAAAGATTCTGGGCCCTTGTGCGGACATCAGTCCAATGATCAAGGGTCGGAGACAGAGAAGAGGATGTGCTTTGTCCCATAATGGGAATTACTCAAACAGGGACAGTGAAGACACAAACGCAACACAGAAAAAGACAAACAGTAAATGTTTAACATGACTCCAAGAAAAAGATTAGAACTGAGTAACTGGTAAATCTTAATGGGTTAGGCAATAAAGACAGACAGTAAACTCAACATGAGTTCGGGACAATGAACCAAACTGAGTAGCCAGCAAAACCTGATGGGCTGGCAAACCGAATCCTGAAGCAAAATGTAACTGAGATGAGGAAACTACTATTCTTTGATTTCCCTAGTGTTCCGGAGTGTCCCCCAGAAACGTGACCTTGGGCTCTGTGACAGGTCTGTCACACCATAGGAGAGAGCTAATGCTCTTCACCAACAGCCACTTTGCCATGCCCTGACTTGAAATCCGAAACCAGAAATAGGCTCCTTACTAACCCCGAGAGGAGTCCGTTGAGGTCTTTCGTCCACCGCTGCCGGATATCTCACCTGGGGCCTCCAGATAAATAGGTGCGGCGAACGTCAGAGGAAAAGACAACAAAGAGGTTTTCTCATGCATCAGCAAAGGGTTTATTGGGGGTCCAGCATGCTGGGGCTCAGAGCTCACTTCAGAGGACCAAAAATCAAAGAACCCCGAGAACAACTTGAGCAGAGTATATATACATTCTTTAGAGAGAGCAGGGATTTACATACATCATTGCCTCCTTTAGGAAATCATCATGTACCACGGGAAAATCAAATAACAACTCTTAAACATGATTAGCACATTCATTGGCGGGAAAAGGTCAGGCAGGGAGTGATTGGTCAGCCCTGAGAAGGGGTATACGTTTAAATTTATTGGTTAAAGCCCTGAGATGTATACGTGGTGAGCTGCACGGTTTCTGGGAACGGGTTGTTAAGTAACTAGGTGTTCAGGGAAGATTTCAACACACATCTAATGGGCAGTTTCAGGAATTGTCTTAACTGCCACAGGAATTTTAGGTTCTGAGTGCAGCTTGGAAACTTTACAAAACCTGGTTGTTTACGTTTCAATTTCAATTTGTTTTATTCTTTCAGAACCTTACAGTGGAAGGCGAGAGACTTCATCCACAATGACTGCTCTTTTGGCCATTTTGGTTTTGGATGCACACATGGGATCTTTTCTTAGATCCGTCTGTTGCTGATAATCTAAGCCACAGCCTCAAACAGGGCCAAGAGCCTGATTAAGACACATCCCTTTCCAAAGCAATTACATCTCTGAGGTCAGTTATAGAACTCAGTCTCTGAGAGGAATCACACCAGTGTTCAAGCCCAGGTGGACCCAGTCATTCTTCCAACCACCACACATATGACCACAATTAAATCCAAAACACTCCCACATGGCACTCATCTTCTTACATACATACACTCATGATAACCTTTGGCTAGAGGCTTCCATGAATGGCGCAGCCCACGAGAGTGTCCAAAATAAGCTCCCTTGCAACTCATTTGCCTAACCTCAGGGTGGCCTGAACACCCTTCCTGTGAACCAGGATTGATCACATACTTCCTGTAATACTGCTCTGCTTCTCCAATTTGAGGCCTACTGACTGTCAGGTATAGATTCTTTATGTGATTTGGAGTCATTAGGAAACCAAAGTAAATTTGCAAGGCTTGGAAAAACTCATTTGACCCAAAGGATACCTATTGTCACTTGGTGGAGGTCAGGAACCTTACAGAGGAAGGCGAGAGACTTCATCCACTATCACTGATCTTTTTGCCATTTTGGTTTTGGATGCACACATTGGATCTTTCTTTATATCCATCAGGCGCTGCTAATCTAAGCCACAGCCACACACAGGGCCACGAGGCTGATTCAGAACATCCTTTTCCAAAGCAATTAAGCAAAGAGCCACAGGTGATGCCCATTCATTTCCATTTGAAAACTGTTTTCTTCAAGATTCACAAAGGGGTGGCCTGAGGCAGAGACCTTCCTGACTTCAGAGCAACATAACAATAAGTAAGCAAATCCCAATGCAGGGTTTCTCCACTGAGACTATACTAGTCACAATGATATCTGAGTTTTCTGAGATGCTTGTCATTCCCTTCAACAATCCAGTACATGGCCATGTCACAGAGCTTGGAGGTGCTATATATATCTTGGACAAAAAACCATGAGCCTATTCTGGAGAGTGGCCAGAATTCAGAAAGAAAACAGGAACTTAGAAAGTTAGTAGGTGTTGCCCATCGAAAAGGCAACCAGCAGTCCTTTTTTAAAATGGGCAGGATGAATGCTGGAAAGCTTTCTACTAGTCAGGATACATCCATTGATGCATTCCTTTTTCTAATGTGTACAACCAAGAACACAGTGGGATACACAGACACAGAAACACTCACCTTGTCAAACGACTTTCTAGAAACAGTCCACTCTAAACCAAACAAACCGTCTTTCCTACCTATTCTCAGAACATGAGACAAAACCACAAACTCACACCCACTCTCAAAAAGGCACCTCTTTCCCCAAGTAAGTCTGTGAGTATCCAGAGTGTCCTCTGACTTGTGGGCCATAGTATGTTCCCCCAAAATGGCCTGTCCTGTCTCAGATCTGGTCTCTTTGTCCATCTCTGTGAAGTTGTATGGAGCCTGTGCTGACCACTACCTGCTTTCTCAGGAAAGGCCCGTCTTCAGAGCTCTACTTGCATTTGGTCATCCTTAAACCATTAGGTACCAAGAGAGACAGACTCTCTCCTTGGTAAATCCAAACAAGTGAGCCCACTGGGAATGGGACTGGGCCTGCCTCTGGATGCCTGGCTTCCTGGATCTCAAGTTCAGAGAGTTTCATCACCAAAGAAGTGAGGTAGGTCAATTCCGAAAGGAAGGGAATGAGGTCACTGCCTTGGCAACCACTTTGTCCTTACAGTTGCTTCCAAAGGTCCCTTGAGATGGAGGCTGCCCCTACTTCCTGTGAAACTTTCAGAAGTTAGAATGGTATATCAACCATAGACACCCAGGAGAAGCTCTCCACACAGGGTTGTTTTGGTGCATCTTCTTTATATCAATAGGAGAGAGGCTGATTCAGACACATACCTTCATCCTGACCAGCTTGTTTGCCATGGAAGATGACTTTTGCTCTCTCAGGTCCTTCATAGCTGCCTACATCTTCTCCAGGGATCATTTCTGCATCAACCTTTGAGGTTCTCAGCAGGTGGAAGATTCCCTACATTCCTGTATTGTAAGACCTACTCTGTCCCTGCTCTTTTGTAAAGTTAGATTGAGGGAACAGTGTATGGTTAGGGTTAATAATATATTTTATTTGGGTTAGGAAACATTCTGTGGGATAAATAATGGTATTAGGAACCTGCGATATTCACAAGAATATATAGGTGAAATATAAGTATAAAACTTGAAATCTAGGTACGATTTGAAGCCCAGAAGGGAATTGGGCCCTTTAGTGTGATACTTAGCTTTGAATTATGTTCTACACAGATGTCTCAGATAAATCGATATGCAATGGCAGAGGACCTTGTACCTTGGATGAATAAATGTCTTAGAGAACATCCAGTCAAAAAGGAATAGTCGGCAGGATTAGGAAGGTAGTCAGTAGGTTTTGAAAAAAGAGTGAGTATAGGATTTGGACAAAACGTTCATTAGCAATAGGGTTTCGGGTAGAGAGTGAACGTAAATATGAGCACATATGAAGAGTCAGTCACAATGATGAACTGGGAAAAATATGTTGGAAAGCAGATATCAATAGAGACATTAGGAAAACAGGCAAAGTATAATGTGAGTGATAGGGTTAGAAATTTTCAACATGGTTGAGGATGAATATATAATCTTAGGTAGAAAGACATATGTAGTCATCAATAGGATTGATATTTTAGAGCATTAGGCAACCTGGGCATGGTTGTTTTTAATAATCCATGCTCACTTTCCATTTTGCTTTGGTGAAAGGTTAATAAAATAGTCACTTGTCACTTCCTGTTTTTCTGTATGCTTAACAAAACACTGTTGAAATCTTGAGAACTGTTTGCTATTTTGGTTCCCAGAATGTGCTATCCCCAACTGCCAAACTGCAGAATGTACTCCCTCACCCAGTTGCATGCAAACTGCACACTCTCCCTGACCCATAAATAAATTTCCCTCCCTGCCCTGTCCAAGGAAAGTATATAAGCTCTGTTAAAGCTGTTCTCAGGGCTCTTTGCTCTATTCAAGTGAGCTCTGAGCCCCAGCATGCTGGACCCCCAATAAACACTTTGCTGTGGCTGAGTGAAAATGGTATACTGTTCTGTACTTAAAAGATGCTTTCTTTTGCTTGGCTCTGCATAAAGATAGTCAGTTGCTGTTTGCTTTCGAGTGGGTAGACCCAGAAACAGGAACGTCTTGTCAACTAACTTGGACTAGACTCCCACAGGGGTTCAAAATCTCCCCCACTCTCTTTGATGAAGCCCTTCACAGAGATCTCAACAACTTCAGAACTACACACCCCGAAGTAACCCTGATTCAATATGTGGATGTCCTGCTCCTGGCAGCCAACACCAAGGAAAACTTTGAGTCTGTGACCCAAGCACTATTATCTGAGCTTGCTCAACTCAGGTATAGAGCTTTGGCCAAAAAGGCCCAAATTTGCCAGCAAGAAGTAATCTTCCTGGGGTATTTCCTTAGGCACTGTAAATGATGGCTCACTGACCCCAGGAAACAAAACGTTGTGCAGATACCACCCCCATTTAACAGGAGACAACATAGAGAGTTTCTTGGAACTGCTGGCTTTTGCAGGTTGTGGACCTGGGTTTGTGTTCATAGCTGCTCCTTTATACCCGCTGTTAAATGAGAATGCCCAATTCCAATGGACCCTTTGAGCACCAGCAAGCTTTTGATAACATCTAAGAACACTAACACTGAACACCTCAACTTCACTGAGCCCAGCCTGCAATTTCAGAAAGCCCTACACTATGTTAAAAATGTACATCAACTCAATCAACTTAGTTCAAAGAAACTGCAGCCATTCCTGTAGGATCAAGAACAGAGTTTTAGACTAACTCACTCACAGTGAATGGAAATAACTGAATGGGTAACAAAAGCCTGTCGGTTCTGTTAATTGGTTAATGCTTACCATCCCAAGCTTCCTGCAGGAAAGCACGTACCAGGAACCAGACCAGGACAATTCTGGGAAGTGGACTTTACCTAAATTAAGCCAGCGAGATATGGACTTAAATATCTCCTAGTCTTTGTAGATACATTTTCAGGATGGAATGAAGCCTTTCCCACAAAAAAAAAAAAAAAAAAAAAAAAAACCGGCACAAATGGTGGTCAAGAAGATCCTGAAAGATATTTTTCAAAGACAGGGCCTGCCTAATGTAATGTGGTCTGATAATTGAACGGCGTTCATGGGCCAGGTAAACGAGGGGTTAGCCAGGACCCTGGGGATTAATTGGAAGTTACATTGTGTTTATAGACCCCAAAGCTCAGGACACATGAAAAAAAATAAATAGAAGCATTAAAGAGACCTTAAATAAATTAAGCTTAGAGACCGTCATAAAAGGGTAGACTATGCTCCTGCCTTATGCACTGTTTCATGAAAGAAATACTCCCTTTGTTTCTTTGTGTAACATCACCCCCTATGAAATTCTCTATGGGGCCCCTCCTCTGGTAAGGGACCTAACCCCAACTCTAAGACCTAAGTATTCCTTCCACACACCCTTGCTTGACAGACTTAAATCTCTTGAAAGAACTCAGCTATACCTGTGGAAACAGCTGGCCACTGCCTTCCAACCTGGGGACGAGGGGACTCCACATCGATATCAAGTAAGAGAATTCCTCTACATAAGTGGACATCAGGTGTCATCCCTGGAACCCCGCTGGAAAGGACCATACCAGGTGCTACTTATAACACCTACAGAGGTAAAAGTAGACGGAATCACTTCCTGGATCCATGCCTCTCATCTCAAGCCTGCAACCTGTCCAGACTCTGGCTGGAAACTGGAAAAGACTGGTAACCCGTTCAAATTGTGTATTTGCCACGTAGATAAGGCTATAGACTTTCCCCTTGGCCACCAGTAGACCTAACACTCATTAGCCCGTTCAGCAGCAATGGCTGATCATAAATCCTACAAGACAAGAAGTATGGTCTATCTTGCATACAGCCCCCTTAGGAACCTGGTGGCCATCTCTCCACCCAGACATTTGTCAGCTGGATATAGGTCTTTCCTATTAGGATATCCTTGATGAAGAGGATCCCACTAAAATTCCATTAAATCATTTCCGTACCATAGATAATGGAAACAAACATTATGGTTGTATAGACAGGCAAGCCAGATGCAGGTTGGCTAGCCTATATTAGTATGTTTGCCCCGCAGACTATCAAAGCCACAAACCGCCATGGCTGAGTGTGGGAAAAGATGACTTCTTCTGTAAGTCATGGGGATTTGAGCATACAGGAGCTGCCTGGTGGAATGTAAAATCCTCATCAAATTCAGTACACAGCATTGGCCATATTACTACTTAGACATCTAAAACAGATGGCGCCAAGAGGAGTCTCTAGATCCTCAAATTCTGTGTGACCTTTTTACCTTCTGCAAGTGCTCAAAAGGGTGAAAGGAAATTCCCCTATGTGGAGGCCTTTTCCCTGTTTCCCTCACATCCTGAACTATGCTTCTCCAATAGTTCCTCACCCTCAGCTTTCTGCTCCAGACTCTCTGCTGTCAGTCCTACCTCAGCAACCTTATTTCTCCCCTCCAATTACTAGATCCAAAACCCAAACCTCCGCTGGTTCTCAGAGCATTGCCCCCTTGCTGAGTTAGCAGGTACTGAGGTACCCATCCACCCACTCACTCCTCTCTTCCTCTGTCAGTACCCGCACCGGGTCGCACCAGGTCCTCTTACCAGCTAACCTAAAGCTCAAACCAGCTTAGGAGATCCCTCAGACCCCTATTGAAGATGTAATGAAAATGACCTTTAAAGTTGCTTTGTGATCACTGAAAACAGGTTACTAAGAATTTAAAGTGCCTCACAGGCTTTTCGGGATAGTCACTCCCGTCTTCCCCTCTGCTCTACCTGTTATACTGCTCAAGTTTTTGTTTCTAGGAAAATCCAAAACCCCTTTCCCATTATTCTTTTATATCTCTCCTTCCTATTTCTCAGATCCACGGAGCAGCTCTCACCCTCCGCCATCCCCGTCTTCCCCCTCTGTACCAGGCCCACAGAAAAATCTTAACTGAACTTCTCCAGAAGTCTTCACCATGACTTTAGGATTTTCAGCAAAAGAGTCCCTATAAAAGAGTTCAGTGTAGATAAACTTCCTGTTTTTCTGTTGCCCTGCTCTACTTGGCTACTGGCTGCAAAAATCAGCACTCCTAAGCTTGACACCCCTTTAATAGTTTTTCACACAATATGTGAACAAGGCCTCTGGCCTTGAGCTGGGGCTTCATAGAGATGGC